>NC_056744.1:1170967240-1171012988 GCF_019279795.1 Protopterus annectens | reverse complement strand
ATATTTGTAGGATGGTGACATCATCAGACTTGACAAAGATGAATATACCACTTTTAAGGTGTTTCAGTAGTCTTCAAAAAGATTGTTCTTCACGAAGGAGACACACACACACACACACACTCTCATATAGCTGGCAAGTGCAGGATTCAAACCCCTACCTAATGATATTACAACAGTACACATTTACAAAATGCACTATACACATTACTGGGAGTTTTCCTTTCCACAGGTATATTTGTAGGATGGTGACATCATCAGACTTGACAAAGATGAGTATACCACTTTTAAGGTGTTTCAGTAGTCTTCAGAAAGGTTGCTCCTCTCCAAGGAGACACACACACACATTCTTATACAGTTGGCAAGTGCAGGATTCAAACCCCTACCTAGCTACTTCATGATACTAGTGTAGTATGCATTTATACAACATGCTATACACATTACTGGGAGTTCTTCTTTCCACAGGTATATTTGTAGGATGGTGACATCATCAGACTTGACAAAGATGAGCATACCACTTTTAAGTTGTTTCAGTAGTCTTCAAAAAGGTTGCCCTTCTCCAAGGTGACACACCCACATACAGTTGGCAAGTGCAGGATTCAAACCCTTACCTAACTACTTTATGATACTAGAGCCATACATATTTACACAACACACTATACACATTACTGGGAGTTCACCTTTCCACAGGTAAATTTGTTGGATGGTGACATCATCAGACTTGACAAAGTGAATTATATTAGGTGACATTAGGTGGGCTACATAGAAGGAATTTCTAAACACTTTGGCAATGTGATCATCAAAGAAGAGTTTACTATCTACCTGGGTCCCCAGGTCCATAATTACATTCTCCGTACATACTGGATTACCACCTATGTGGTAATTTGTGGGCACTTTGTTTTATCCAAAGGGGATGACTATGCATTTTTTGGCATTCTGCTTGAGGGCATTGTTTTGACACCAGGTATCTGTCTCTGTAAGACCCTTCTGGAGGATGTCTGTGTCAGCTGTAGAGTCGATTATGGACCACAGTTAGCAGTCATCTGCAAACTTGGTCAGCCATACTCCTCCCGTGCTTGCCTGTACCTCTGAGCAGTATCTACTGAACAGGTGGGGTCCCAGGACCAAGACCTGTGGGATGCCACTTGTGACTGGTTTAGAGTCGGACATGGCACCCGCAACTCTGACCATGTGTGTTTGATCTGTGAGCCAGTTGGCCACCCATCCTGTGACATAGGGGTTAATGTTCAAGCTTGTAAGCTTGTCCATGATGCCAGAGTGGGGAATGGTGTCAAAGGCCTTAGTGAGGTCCAGGTGGGCTGTGTGGACTACTTTCACCTCCATCTATGTCCTTGGCAACTGTTTCAAAGAAGTCAACTAGGTTTAGGAGGCAGGATCTGCCTTTAACAAAGTCAAATTGGGTAGAGTCCAGTGTCTGGAGGTTCCCAATATCTCTGTTTATGGGTTCCATGATAATTTGCTCCATAGCTTTGCAGACCAGGCTGAGTAGGCCTATAGGGCAATAGTTTCCAGGTTCTGTTGTGGCACCACCTTTGTGGAGCTGGATGACTGTTGCTGTATGCCATTCTTTGGGTACATAGTCTGTGGTAAGGTTGAGTCTGGACAGTGAATGTAGGTGAGGGTGTAGTTCCTTTTGGGGCTGGTGTAAGATGCAGACTGGGACACCATCCAGTCCCATTGATGCTGTGTTCTTAGCTTTGGAGAGGGCTGTGTTTACCTGCATGCCCATGAAATCTGGGGCTCTGCATTCTTCTGAGATGGACACAGGCCCTTTTGAGGGTGAGGGGGGGGGGTGAAGTTTGCGCTGAACTTGTCCACCAGGATGTGGGCAATGTCAGTTGGTTCAGTGTATTTTTTGCCATTTTGCAGTAGCTGACAGCATATTTGAGAGTTGCCACCTAAATGCTTGGTATAGCTAACGAAGGCTTTGTGGTTGTTATTCTTAGATTCCTTGGCAATTTGTCTTTAGAAACGGGCCTTGGGTTATTTTATGAGTGATCATTGTTTCTTCCTAATAATGATAAGTGATGCCTTTCCTTTTGTGAAGTTTGCTCTATCATGTGTTAGTTTCCTCCATCTGTTGTATAGCTTATTTATGGGCAACGACCACCAGATTGGTTTCTTCTTTTTGGAGGAGTGCGTCTTGGTTTTATTTGGGATGTCTCAATCCATGCATCCCTGTAGATGCTCATAGAATGCACTTGTAAATGATTCTGCAGATTGTATAGCATTATCCTGTAGCAAGGGGACTTGGGAACTTTCCACTTTGGTTTGAGAAGTGTGCAGTTTGCTTTTGAAAATTTCTTCACAGTGGTTTCCTTGACTGGGGGGGATGTGGATGTCCAGTGTGATTACTTTATGGTCTTATATTACCAGCGAGGGGTTTATCTCTGGTGTGGAACATTGGTACCCCATGTTGGTGATGATCAGGTCCAGTATGTTGTCACCTCTAGTGGGCGTGGTGACCAGCTGTTCCAGGGTGTTTGAGTTTTTAAACTCTAGGAAGCATTGGGCAAAGGACGTTGTACATGAGTAATTCTCCCAGTCAATGTTTGGGTAGTTGTAATCTCCTCATATAATGGTGTTTGGTAGGACCTTTATATTTTCCAGTGTTCTCAGGAATACTGAGTGAGGTTCCTGAGACAAGGTAGGTGATCTGTAGCAGGCTATAATCTGATAAGCAGCTTTGCCCAATGTTAGTTGCACTTGCATGGTCTCCAAGGCCTCATGCTGTGCCACTAACCTGAAGGTGTGGGTATCCATAAGGTAAATGGATACACCTCTTCCTTTTGTATTTCACTCTGGGTTTTGGGGCCGAAGATCAAAGGGATTGTGAGTGTTTTACGTGGAGCATGTCCAACAGCTGTGTGTTTGACATAGCTTTGTATGTTAGGCAGAGATCACCTCTGAGTAGGCGATATGCGGGAGAGTACAGCTGGAGCATTTTGAAATGGTCTGCATATGGCATGTATTTCAGGCTGCTAATCCTCTTTGTGAGGTATTTTTGTAGGCTTTCCAGTTGTTGTAGATGTCTTGTGAGGTACATAGCAAAAGGGGTGGTATACTCTATTATGGAACTAGTGAGTGATGAGTAGAGGGGAACAATGTCCTCTTCTATTCTGCATGAGACACCTTTTGTGATGAGGTGTGCCACATAGAAGGATTTCCTGACTACTGTGGGGATGTGATTATCACAGGTGTGTCCACTGTCCACCTGTGACCCAAGGTCTCTTATCACACTTTCAGTGTTAAGTATACTACCGCCTATGTTGTAGTTCATGGCTACAGAGTTTTTACCAAAGGGGATGACAATGCACTTTTTGGCATTGAGCTTGAGGCCATGGCTTTGACACCAGGCATCTGTCTCAGTGAGGCCCTTTTGTAGGATGTCCACATCTTTAGTAGTTTCAGTTATGGCTCCTAGTTTGCAGTCATCTGTAAACTTCATTAGCTAGAGACCTTCCATGTTAACGTTTACTTCAGGGAAGTAGATACCAAACAGGACAGGACCCAGGACTGAACCCTGTGGTACTGCACTTGTCACTGGTCCAAAGTCGTACTTGGAGTCTGATACTTTCACAGTGTGTGTTCTGTCAGTGAACCAGTTGGCAACCCATCTTGTGACATAGCGATTTATACCTAGTTTAGTGGGTTTATCTATAATTCCAGAGTGGGGGATGGTGTTGAAAGCCGTGGCAAGATCTACATAGGCTGTGTGAACCACCTTACCCTTGTCTACTGTTCTGATGACTGCTTCAATAACGTCTATCAGGTTTAGGAGACATGATCTGCCTTTTAAAAACCCAACATGATTGTGGTCCAGAGTTTGGAGATTACCAATGTCTTTTTTATAAGTTATATGATGATACAGTCCATGGCCTTGCAGAGCAGCCTCATCAGGCTAATGGGGCACTAGTTCCTGGGGTCCATGGTGGCTCCCCCCTTGTGTAGTGGGATAACTGTCACTGTGCGCCATTCAGCAGGCACAAAGCCTGAGGTGAGGCTATGACTGAACATGGTACATAGGTGTGGTGCCTGTTCGTTCTGTAGTTTGTGTAGAACACAGACTGGGATGTTATCTGGTCTCATGGATGCTGTGTTCCTGGCTTTGGAGAGTGTTTTTTACCTGTGCAGCCGTGATGACAGCAACTTTGCAGTCTTCCATTATAGAGATGTGCTCTTTCATGGGTGAGAGGTGGGTAAAGTTAGCACTGATCCTATCTGCCAGGATGTTGGCAATATCAGTTGGGTCTGTATATTTAGTGCCATTCTGCTGTAACTCAGAGCAGATCTGAGTGTTGCCATTGAGATTCTTGACATAGCTATAGAATGCTTTGTGGCTGTCTTTAGAATCAGTGTCGATTTTGTTTTCATAACTAGCTTTGGAGGATTTTATCAGGGATCACAGCTTCTTACTGATGTTGACCATGGAGCTCCTCCACTCATGGGATTTTACCCTCTTTTGCAACAGTTTCTTCCTTCTGTTGTGCAGTTTGTTTATGGCAGGGGAACATCAGATTGGCTTCCTTTTCTTGGAGGATAGCGTCTTGGTTCTGTTTGGGATAGCATGATGCATGCAGTCATGTAAGTGCTTATAAAGTGCAATTGTGAAGGATTCAGTAGTCATAACTGTATTGGCCATCTGCATGGGTGTCCTGCAGTTCAGCACTTCTGTCTTAAGAAGCATGAAGTTGGCTTTGGAGACATTTTTAACATGGTTTCCTTAATAAGGGGTGTGGGTCCAGAATGTGGATATGTAGGGTAATTAGCTTATGGCCAGATGGGACCAATGAGGCGCTGACTTCAGGTGTGGAACACCGGTCACATAGGACAAACCAAACCCCATAAGCAACACAAATAACCACAAAGTGAGCTAAATGCTACTCATTGCCAGAAGTCTCAGCCTCCAGATGCACACACTCAAGGCACTTCTCATTATGGAGAATATTGATATCTGTGCAGTAACAGAAACCTAGTTCAAGGCTCCAGACAGCACACCAGCACTACCAGGATACTACTCATTCCATACCTTCCAGCATCAGAACCTGAATCATAGCACATAGGGTGAGGATGTATCCATATTCATCAAGGATACCTACACCTCTCTTTACATGCTCTCTACAGGATATGTACCCACAGAATGTTGCTCAGCAACGTTCTTCACACTCCACAGGGGTGGGGCCACAAAAACCCATTGGCATTCATGCTCTATGAGCCTGACGAGTGCGTTCTGCAAGGCAATGGAGCCAATCATAATGGAAGTCAACAATACAGAGAATGGGAACATTCAAACAGTTGAGCACACCCAGTTTGTCTTCGTCAAATGTAGACCATGCCTCCTGAATTGGGAGGATTTCTTTGACAGTTACCCAGGTTACAGATGATTGAAATGAGCTCAACACAGCCTACCTATACCTCGCTAAGGCCTTTGACACCATTCCCCAGTCAGGTATCATAGATGAACTCACCAACCTGGCCATGAATCCATACATCACAAGATGGAATGCAAACTGGCTCACAGATAGATCCCACACATTAAGAGTTGCTGGCTACATGTCAGACTCTACACCGGTAACAACTGGTGTCCCCCAGGGCTCAGTCCTGGGGTCACTCCTGTTTGGTATAGACTTCTCAAATGTACATGCCAACACAGGAGGGTTGTGGTTGACTAAGTTTGCTGGGAACTGTAAAGTGTTTGCCATAATAGATTCCCCGGAAGTCAGACATATTCTCCAGAAGGGACTCTATGAGACAGATGTGTGGTGTCAGAATCATGGCCTCAAGCTCACTGTGGAGGAATGCATAGTGATCCTCTTTGTTGAAAACAAAATACCCACAAACTACCACATAGGTGTTACCCCCTTAAAAATGACAAGGTGATAAGGGATCTGGGGACACAAGCAGATAGTCATCTTTCCTTTGACAACCATGTTGCCAAAGTGATTGGGAGATCCTATGTGGCCCACCTAATCAACAAAGGGTTTGCATCAGGATCCAAAGAGGTAGTGTTGGTACTCTCCTCTTATGTCATCAGACCCATCATTGAGTACAGTACACCATTTTGGATGTACTCGACTTAGCATATCCAGCAGCTGTAGAAACCACATAGGTACCTCACCAAGAGGATTACTGGCCTCAAACAGTTGTGTTATGCAACACAACTGGTAAAACTAAATCTGTTCTTCGTTGTGTACCGCCTACTCAGAGGCACACTCTGCCTAACATACAGAGCCTTGTCCAACACATAACTGTTGAACATGCTCCATCTACAGATAACAACATTGAGTCACCCTACACATTCCAGGGATATGAACCTCATCACAATGATGAATACAACATGCTGGTGGGATAGAGTACCATCCCAGACACTTGCCTTACTGTGGAACAGAGTCCCAATGTACATCAGACAGAACCCCTCACTGACACTCTTCAATTGGAACCTTGATGAGTGGATGGGAAACAGACAATTCATGCCAGGCATCACATCAGCAGCCCCACTAGAAAGGGACTTAGGGTACTAACTATTAGAACTAGGCCTTGGGAGACTACCCAGTCATGTGGTGAAAGCTGCACAACTTGCTTAGACTGATATATGCCTTCGTGGAGACAGTCTACTACATACCTATGAACCTATGTGACAGGTACATGTCTACAGATAGTAGATGCGTACTTCATTGTACAGTCATGTTGTACAGCAGGCACATGGACCACATACACTGTAATGCTTACAGATACTGGTGGCTGTTATGTACAGTGGGAGAGATGTGCACCTCATGTCTTTCGTGCCATTGGGATGTGTGCTGGATGGGACAGTCCTGGATGGCTCCCTGTCATGGTCACCCTCTTACACACATCTCTGCCCATCCATATTTGGATTATTATACTGTGTTCCCCCTATATATATATATATATATATATATATATATATATATATATATATATAGGTACATAGGTAGGTAATAGGCTATCTGCCTGAAGGCATATATTAGTATGGCCAAAGTGTGCAGCTATCACCACCCATGGAGTTAGTTCCCTAGGCCTCTGTGTAGTAAAGCTGATGAAGTGATCCATGGTGTGACAGTTCAATTTCACATATACTCATCAAGGCTCCTCTGGAAGAGTGTCAGTGAGGGACTCAGCTTAATGTCGGTTGGGAGCCTGTCCCAAAGCAAGGGAAGTCTGTGAGTCAGTAATGTATCCCTCCAACATGTTCTATTTAATGTTGTGATGATGATATCCCTAGAGCATGTGGTACAGTGAGCTTGGGTTTACTTCAGATAGCGCATGTACATCAGTTCTGCATTGGACATGGACCTGCCTGTTGGGCAGAGATCTCCTGAGTAGACAGTATGCAACAGAGTACAGATTCAGTTAAATTCAGTCTTGTTGCATGGGGCAACTGTTTGAGGCCAGTAATCCTCTTGTTGAGGTACTTCAGTGGTTTTTCCAGCTGCTGAATGTGCCTAGTCAGATTCATCGCAAGTGTGTTGTGGTACTCTCTGATGGGTCTGATGACTGATGAGTAGAGGGAACCTCCTTTGACCTACATGCAAAGACCTTGGCAGTTTGTGGGAACACATAGCATGATTTTCTAACCACTTTGTGAATGTGTTTCTGGAAGTAGAGATGACTATCCACATAGTTTCATAGTTTCATAGTATAGTACTAGGCTATCTGCCCTAGGGCATTTATAAGCCTAGCCAAAGTGCATGCGGCTTCATCACCCCATGTAATGATACAAAAGTATACAATTTAAATTAAATTTAGTTTACTGTGCCTCTATCTAACAATGACACAGAGATGACCCCCGGGGTAAACCTACAATCACCCATCCATTCGTCCAGATTTCTCTTGAAGAGAGTCCGTGAGGGGCTCTGCCTAACATGGACAGGTATCCTGTTCCAGTGTGCGGGAAGCCTCTGGGTTATGAATCTGTCCCTCCAGCATGTCCTATTCATATTTGTGCTGAGGTTTAGATCTTTAGCTCTCGTGGCTCTGATGGATTTGGATTTTTTGAGGTGGAGCATGTCCATTAATTCAGAATTGGACATGGCCTTGTACGTAAGGCACAGATCACCTCTGAGCAGGCAGTATGCTACTGAATAGAGCTGGAGCTTTTTCAGTCTGGCAGCATATGACATATGCTGAAGACCCTTGATCCTCTTGGTAAGGTACTTTTGGGGTCTCTCCAGCTGCTGCAGGTGCCGGGTGAGGTACATACCAAATGGGGCATTGTACTCAATCATAGGCCTGATAAGGGAGGAAAATATAAGGGTACAATGACATCCTTTGATCTGGATGTGAATCCCTTCATGATAAGGTGGGCAAGGTAGAAGGTCTTTCTAACCACTTTGGCGATGTGAGTGTCAAATGAGAGGTCACTGTCAACTTGGGTCCCCAGGTCTCTGATTACTTTTCCGTGCTAATGGATTACCACCTATGTGGTAATTTGTGGGTACTTTGTTTTTTCCAAAGGGGATGACTATACATTTTTTGGCATTTAGTTTAAGGCCATGACTCTGACACTAGTCATCCATTTCTGTGAGGCCCTTCTGGAGGATGCATGTGTCAGCTGGTGTATCGACTATGGCGCCTAGTTTGCAGTCATCTGCAAACTTTGTCAGCCACAACCCCCCTATGTTTGCCTGCACATCTGAGAAATAAATGCCGAACAAGAGGGGTCCCAAGACAGAGCCCTGTGGGGCTTCACTTGTGACTGGCTTAGAGTCTGACATAGCTCCAGCTATTCTGACTTTGTGGGTTCTGTCCTTTAGCCAGTTTGCAACCCATCTTGTGACAAACGGGTTTATTTAAGCTGTTGAGCTTGTCTATGATGCCTGAGTGGGGTATTGTGTCGAAGGCTTTTGCCAGATCCAGGTAGGCTGTATGAACTGCTTTTCCTTCATCGATGGCTCTAGTGACTGTTTCAAAAAAGTCCACCAGGTTTAAAAGACAGGATCTGCCTTTTACAAAGCCGAACTGGGTAGAGTCAATTGTCTGTAGGTCCCCGATGTCTTTGTTTATGAGTTCTATAATGATCCTTTCCATAGCTTTGCAGACCAGGCTGGTCAAGCTTATGGGGCGGTAGTTTCCAAGGTCTGTAGAGGTGCCACCTTTGTGGAGTGGGACCACTGTAGCTGTATGCCAGTGTTCAGGGACATATCCTGTAGCAAGGCTAAGATTAAACAGTGTTCTTATGTGCGGGTTTAGCTCCTCTAGGAGTTTACGTAGCACGCAACTCGGGACACCGTCAGGTCCCATGGATGCTGTATTTTTAGCTTTGCTGAGGGCAGCTCTCACCTGTACATCTGAGATTTCAGGGAGGTTGCATTCAGCTGAGATATTTATTTCGTCTTTTGGGGGAGAGGGAGGGGAGAAATTTGCATTGAACCTATCTGCCAGTATGTTGGCAATATCTGTGGGTTCAGTGTATTTTTTGCCATTATGAACTAACTCCGTGCATATCTGAGGGTTTCCGTCCAAGTTTCTAACATAACTGAAGAAGGCCTTGTGATTATCTTTAGTGTCCTTAGCGATTTTTCTCTCAAAGTTGGCCTTTGATGATTTTATTAGCAAATGTAGTTTTTTGCTAGTGCTGATCAGGGATGCCTTCCCTTTATGGGATTTTGCTCTGTCTTGCAGTAGCTTCCTTCTCTTGTTATAAAGTTTGTTTATGGCTGGGGCCCACCAGATAGGATGCCTGCCTTTGGTGGAAAGGGTCTTGGTTTTATTTGGGATTGCATGATCCATGCATTCTTGGAGATGCCCGGAGAAAGCATTTGTGAAGGATTCAGCAGTGTGGGATGTGGTTCCCACTGGCCAAGGAGGCTTGAAGGATACCATTTCATTCCTAAGGAGTGTAAAGTCGGCTTTTGAGAAGTTTTTCAATGTGGTCTTTTGTGCTGGGGGTGGAGGTGGGATGTGAATATCTAGAGTTATTAGTTTATGGTCTGATCTCACTAGTGAGGGGTATACTTCTGGTGTTGAGCATTTTGTCCCCATGTTTGTGATGATCAGGTCAAGTATATTATTTCCCCTTGTGGGGGAGGTGACTAGTTGTTCCATCGCATTTGATTTGATGAATTCCAGGAACCTTTGAGCTAGGGTGTTGGGGCTTGAGTAATGCACCCAGTCTATGTTTGGGTAGTTGAAGTCTCCCAATATGATGGTATTTGGTGAGACATTCATATCCTCCAGTGTCTTCAGGAAGGCTGAATGGAGTCCTGAGACTGAGAGGGTGGTCTGTAGCATGCTACAAGTTGTATAGCAGTTTTGCCTACGGTTAGTTGTACATGGATGGTCTCCGATGCTTCGTGCGTTGCCACTAACCTGGAGGTGTGGGTGTCTTTAATGAATATGGACACTCCCCCTCCTTTTGTGGTTCGGCCCAGGTTTTGGGGCCAAAATGCATAATACGAGGTATAACCTGGTAGGGCTGGTGTGCTCTCAGGAGCCCTGAACCAGGTTTCAGTTACTGCCCAGACATCGATGCTCTCCATACTGAAGAGTGCTTCGAGAGCCTCCATCTTGAGATTTAGACTTCTGGCATTGAGCAGCATTACCCTTAGTTTTTTTCCTTTATTGTTTTCTAAGGTGGTGGGTTTGTCTTTTGAGCCCTGCCTAAAAAAGGCACTATGGGGGTGGCAAGAGCCTTAGCCAATATCCGGAAGCCCAGTGGTGACAGGTGCAAGCCGCATGGCTTGTCCAGCATGTCATCCCAAGCAGACAGACATTGGATCCCCCTAGAATGACACAAGTAATTGAGCCAATTATTAAAGCTGATAATCTTGCCTTTGTATTGTGGCATCATTCTTGGTGAGGGCAAGATGCTGCTCAGGGTCAGGGTCATACCGGCCTGGGCTACATAATCAGAGAGCTCCTCTATGTCTCTTTTCATGTAGTCCAAGGAGGTACGTCTCAGGTCATTCATGCCGGCATGGACAATGACAGAGTCATATTTGTACTTGCTTTGGAGTGACCTGAGTGCTTGTGTTATGTGGTGGATCCTAGCTCCTGACAGGCAGCTCACCATTACCCTCTCTTTGTTCAGCCTGGTAAGCAGGACGTCAGTGTGTCTGACTATAGAGTCACCTATTACTAGTGTATCAGGCATAGTGTTTCGCCTTAAGGGCTGTGATTGTTTGGCACACTGACTTTGTGTACTATGTGTTGCATGTGCAGAGTTTTGAGGTGGTGTTTTCTTGGATGTCTGCTTTGGGAGCCTCTGTTGTTTCGGTAATTTTTTTATTAGAGCCTCCAAGTATGTCTTTGTGTTATTATGTGTTTGGTTTGCATTTGTGGTTGGTTTATGTGAGACTGGGTTTGTTGTGTGTGTGGTTACCTTCTCCTCCTCTCTGATCTTGCTAGTCCTGTGTTGAGAGAGTTCAGCCTCCAGTTTGGCTATATAGTTGCATCTCTCACATGTGTTTGTGTTTGTTGGGAGGAGGAGAGGGTTGTCTGTGTACATGAGACAATTGTAACATTGTCTCAGGATTCCCAGATTAACCAGCTGAACTGGAGAGGACGTCAGTAATATACCACTCGACATGCCAGAATAGTATAAGGGGGTGATGTGTAACTGGGTCAGAGAGAGGACTTTGAAGGGAAGTGGGTATTAGCACGGGTTGTAGGTGGATGTAGTGCTTACGTTAGTTTAAGGGTGCTTCACTTAAAAGAAAGGATTTAGGAGCAAGTGCTAGGCTTATGATAAAGTGAATAGACTGATTTTGTTGAAAGTAGAGCTTTCTTAAGGGAAAAATTGAAGTGCAGACTTGGCGGAGCCAGGAATAGTTTAAGCCTGTTTAACCTGTGCTGCACAATCGTGCAAAGCCACGCAAATGCGGATTTTAAACAGGGAACTTCAAAAGAACTGGAAATGGTCCAAAATGACCAATTACTACAAGCTCTTGTGCTGAGGTCACTCCTTCAGGGACAGATAGGCTGCTCAAGGCTCCCCACTCCCACTGGTGAGCAAAGAAACTTCCTTCTATCCAAGTAAGGCAATGGACAACACAGGAACTACACCACAGTCCAGAATACAGCAAAGCCTGTATACTGGTCTAAACTAGTTGAGAAAGGCGGGAAAACATGGATATGTTTTTGTTTTTTTTTGGTTTTTAGGTTAAAAAGTACACATAAATGTAGGAAAAACAGTAATAAATCACTTACACAGGCTAGCTCACTTTAGTGGGTAGCCTCAACAGATACATTTAACAAATAAACTTTCGACCAAATGTGACTTTTAAGTGCAGATAATGTACAATGCAAAAAAACAGGTAATAAAGCAGTTTAAACTTGTTCAAAGTAAGAAAAAGAAGGTCTCTCAGGTAAAAACAGCAAAAAAATACTTAGATCAGCAAAGTAGTCGCTTTTCTCAGTTCTCTGCTGCTAGCACCACTCTGCAGGACCACGAGGAACTGTTTCTGAGTACTATAGCCAGAAAAAAATGCTCAGGGGTGAATTTTAAACAGGGAACTTCAAAAGAGCTGGAAATGGTCCAAAATGACCAATTACTACAAGCTCTTGTGCTGAGGTCACTCCTTCAGGGACAGATAGGCTGCTCAAGGCTCTCCACTCCCACTGGTGAGCAAAGAAACTTCCTTCTATCCAAGTAAGGCAGTGGACAACACAGGAACTACACCACAGTCCAGAATACAGCAAAGCCTGTATACTGGTCTAAACTAGTCGAGAAAGGCGGGAAAACAAGGATATTTTTTTGTTTTTTAGGTTAAAAAGTACACAGAAATGCAGGAAAAACAGTAACAAATCACTTACACAGGCTAGCTCACTTTAGTGGGTAGCCTCAACAGTTAAATTTAACAAACAAACTTTCGACCAAATGTAACGTTAAGTACAGATAATGTACAATGCAAAAAATAGGTAATAAAGCAGTTTAAACTTGTTCAAAGTAAGAAAAAGAAGGTCTCTCAGGTAAAAACAGCAAAAAAATATTTAGATCAGGAAAGGAGTCGCTTTTCTCAGTTCTCTGCTGCTAGCACTACTTTGCAGGACCACGAGGAGCTGTTTCTGAGTAGTATAGCCAGAAAAAACGCTCAGGGGTGGATTTTAAACAGGGAACTTCAAAAGAGCTGGAAATGGTCCAAAACGACTAATTACTACAAGCTCTTGTGCTGAGCTCACTCCTTCAGGGACAGATAGGCTGCTCAAGGCTCCCCACTCCCACTGGTGAGCAAAAAAACTTCCCTCTATCCAAGTAAGGCAATGGACAACACAGGAACTACACCACAGTCCAGAATACAGCAAAGCCTGTATACTGGTCTAAACTAGTTGAGAAAGGCGGGAAAACATGGATATGTTTTTGTTTTTTTTTTGGTTTTTAGGTTAAAAAGTACACATAAATGTAGGAAAAACAGTAATAAATCACTTACACAGGCTAGCTCACTTTAGTGGGTAGCCTCAACAGATACATTTAACAAATAAACTTTCGACCAAATGTGACTTTTAAGTGCAGATAATGTACAATGCAAAAACAGGTAATAAAGAAGTTTAAACTTGTTCAAAGTAAGAAAAAGGTCTCTTCAGTAAAAAACAGCAAAAAAATACTTAGATCAGAAAAGTAGTCGCTTTTCTCAGTTCTCTGCTGCTAGCACCACTCTGCAGGACCACGAGGAGCTGTTTCTGAGTAGTATAGCCAGAAAAAATGCTCAGGGGCGGATTTTAAACAGGGAACTTCAAAAGAGCTGGAAATGGTCCAAAACGACCAATTACTACAAGCTCTTGTGCTGAGGTCACTCCTTCAGTACAGATAGGCTGCTCAAGGCTCCCCACTCCCACTGGTGAGCAAAGAAACTTCCTTCTATCCAAGTAAGGCAGTGGACAACACAGGAACTACACCACAGTCCAGAATACAGCAAACCCTGTATACTGGTCTAAACTAGTCGAGAAAGGCGGGAAAACAAGGATTTTTTTTTGTTTGTTTTTTAGGTTAAAAAGTACACAGAAATGCAGGAAAAACAGTAATAAATCACTTACACAGGCTAGCTCACTTTAGTGGGTAGCCTCAACAGTTAAATTTAACAAACAAACTTTTGACCAAATGTAAGTGCAGATAATGTACAATGCAAAAAACAGGTAATAAAGCAGTTTAAACTTTTTCAAAGTAAGAAAAAGAAGGTCTCTCAGGTAAAAACAGCAAAAAAATACTTAGGTCAGGAAAGTAGTCGCTTTTCTCAGTTCTCCGCTGCTAGCACCACTCTGCAGGACCACGAGGAGCTGTTTCTGAGTAGTATAATGTGTCCATAGATCCCTTATTATCACCTCCATATTTATGGTGTTGGCACCTATGTGACATTTGTATGACTTTAGCTCGAGGCCATAATTTTGACACCACATCTGTCTGACTGAGACCCTTTTTAAGGATGTCTCTGTTGTCCCAAACATCGATTATGACAACTTTTTTGCAGTCATCCACAAACTTTGCTAAACATAGCCCTCGTGTGTTTGACTGTATTTCTGAAAAGTATACACCAGACAGGAGGGGTCCCAGGACTGAGACATGGGGGACAGCAATTGTTTCCAGCTTGAACAGGAGACCACAATTCTTACCTTGTGGGATCTATCTGTGCCCCAGTTGGCAATCCATCAGGTGACATACATATTTATGCACAGGTTGTTGATTTTGTGGATACGACATGTGTCTGGGATGTTGGAAAAGGGCTTTTCAAGGTCTATGTGGGACGTGTGTAGCTCATTTCATTGATGTATGTCCTGGGTTACTGCCTTGAAAACAGTCTAGCAGGTTTGGGAACCATGATCTGCCCCTGACCAAACCAAAATGGGTAGGGTTGGGTGTTTGTAGGCTCCCAATAGCTCTGTTTATGAGTTCCATCATGATGGACTCCATGGCCTTGCAGATCAGGCTTAATAGGCTTATAAGACAATAGTTTCCATGGTCTGTTGTGCACCAACACTTGTGGAGTGTGCCAAATGTTGCTGTAACCCATTCAACAGTTTCATATCCTGTACAGAGGGTGAGTCTCAACAGACTGTTCCAGTGCAGGGTCTGTTTGTTTTGGAGTTCACATATGACACAGCTAGGGAAACCATGTCATCCCACAGACGCCATGTTTTTAGGTTTGGAAGGAGCTGTTTAACCATTGTATATGTGATTTCTGGGTTTTCACAATCTCCAGGTATGATAATGGGCCCTTTTGTCAGTGAGAGGGGAGTAAATATGTATGAACCTGTCTGACAAGATGTTGGGAATGTCAGTCATGTACATGCATTCATTTACAGTTTGCACGGACTCAGAACATATATGAGTTTACATTGATATTTATGACATAGCGAAAGAAAGCTTCATGGTTCTCTATGGACTCTTTGACAATATTTTTGCCAGAACATGAATTGGATAATGTTAGGAGTGCTCATTGTTTATTGATGATACTGATCAGAGATTTATTGATCTTCTTTGAATTTTCACTTTCTTTGAACAACTTAAGTACTTGTAGTACATAGTTTGATTATGACAGGAGTCCAATATATTATATGGGTCTGTTTTTATATAACTGTGTGCGCAAGGCAGGATTGGTGAATAATGACAAGTTTCTGGGGTGAGAACTGCAACTGCCAGATATGTGTGGTCCACTGCTGTACTCAGACATGGCCTACGTGTGTGAGCATGCCCAGTATGACCTTTCAGTATGTTGACTGACATTTGCTTCATTTATTTAAGTGTGTGAGCATGCCCAGTATGACCTTTCAGTATGTTGCTGACTGAAATTTGCTAAATTTATTGAAATGTGTGAGCAAGCCTAGTATGACCTTTTAGTATGTTGCTGACTGAAATTTGCTAAATTTGTTTAAGTGTGTGAGCATGCCCAGTATGGACATGTATACTATATGTGTGTGAAAAATCAAGTTGTTTTTTACTTCAGGGCTCACCTTTGTGTTGTACATCGACAGGAAGCACGCTGTACCTGCAGGGCTTCCATGAGTCACTTTGCATAGAGTTATCAACATTTCTACATACAGGGGGGACAGCTATTATTTGTACATTTCTACCCGGGGGGCACACCTGATTGTTACTGTGGATGTACATAGGATGAGGGGTTCACCTGACACTTATACACATTTGCTAGGCCTGCACTGCTATGTCAGGTACTCCATTTCAGTCTGTACTGTTGCCTATCGTACTGGCTTGAGGCATACTACTGTACTACAGATCTTAGCTTCCAATTTTACGTATATTAGTTTGTGACTTCATAGCCTACCCAACCCACATCACACTGCCTGGCCTGCTATTATCTGTCTGCATAGGCCTAGGGGGAAGTTACTAATATGCCTCTTCAGAGGGCATGATACAGCATTTGTTTGTGTTTGCGGTAGTCTACAATTGTCCTGCTGTGTCTGTGCCATTGAAATGCTGTCATGGCTTAGTGGTTCAGGACTGTGACTATAGTGCACAGTATCCTGAGTTCGAGCCCTGTCACTGTTTTTTATTTTCCTGCTGGGCAGACCAGACTGCTTAAGGAACAGTAAAGCAGGTGTGGGCGTGTTTACCTGACTTTGTTCAACTTTGCCCGACCTTGCCCGACTTTGCCCAACATTGCTCAACATTGTCAGACGTTGCACTAGTTAGCGCGGTGTGCAGCTCCACGCAATTGTGTTTAAATATGCTAAATAGTGGTAAAATGTGCTTAGCACTGCTTTATATTGCTTAAAATAGGGCAATCATGCCTCAGGTGGTGCTGCAGAGGCTGCCTATGTCGGATGCACATAGTACACTCCCTATACATGTTTGAAAACAGGTAGTGTCAAGTTAGACATCCCTTTTATTGTATGTTGCTATGTTTGCCTTGCAAGCACAAGGTGCAGGGTTTGAGTCTCACAAGGGATAATTGGCTAGGCTTAAAATGGCTTGCAAGGGCAGTTAGCTTAGTACTAATCTATGAACCTATGAACCTATGAGCGAGTCAGAGAGAGGTGTCATTTCCAGGGTTCCTACTAAGTCAGTATATGTGCTATGCGTTGCCTCTTTGCCAAGGCCAAGGCATACTGGGCATGCCTCCTTCTGCCTA
Organism: Protopterus annectens; assembly: GCF_019279795.1. Taxonomy (NCBI): domain Eukaryota; kingdom Metazoa; phylum Chordata; order Ceratodontiformes; family Protopteridae; genus Protopterus; species Protopterus annectens. The sequence goes on along the minus strand of NC_056744.1, from coordinate 1,170,995,931 downwards.
CTGGGGCAGGCTAAGGTTGTTCCTCCTCCGAGTCACGCTGTGCCTGTGCAGGCCTTGGCAATGGTGGGGGGCTGTTTGGCCCTGCCCCATGCTCTTCCTGCTGCAGCTGTTTTCGCAGGATCATATTATGTAGCATGGCACATACCATGACAATTTGGGTACATGTAGTTGGTGAGTACTGCAAGGCTCCACCAGATGTGTCCAGGCACTGGAACCGTGACGTGAGCATCCGAAACACACTCTCAATAATGTTTCTTATTTGTGCGTGTGCCTCATTATGGAGTTCTTGTTCGGGTGTGTGTGCATTTCTGATGGGTATCATCAGCCACGGCTCCAGTGCGTATCCAGCATCCCCCACTAGGTGACCGTCAGGGATGTCCCCATTGGTAAATCTCTGGTACAGCTGAGTCAGATGCCAGATGTGGGAATCGTGATAGCTTCCAGGGCAGTCAGCACACACATTCATTATTATGACCTGGGCATTGCACACGACCTGGTAGTTGATGGAGGGGAAACCCTTGCGGTTGATGTAGACCCTACCCCGCTCACCGGGTGGTGCTTTGATGTGTATGTGTGCATAGTCTATTGCACCCACTACCTCGGGGTATTCTGCTATTTGGTGGAAAAGACGCATATTGCTGGCCAATGCCTCACAGGAATTGGGGAAATATATGTGGTCACCGACATGTGTTGACATGGCATCCAGGAACTGGTGCAGTACCCTGGATGCTGATGCCTGTGAAACCCCCATCATATCACCAGTTGGTCTCTGGAAGGTACCTGTAGCTAGTATTCGTAGGCCAACACTACCTTGGTATCCACTGGGATGGGTTCCCCTCTGTTGGTTCTGTGTGTGAGGTGTGGCTGGCACAGCTCAACAATTTGCTGCAGAAGGTCTCTGTCCACTCCATAGTGCTCCACTATCTCCAGCTCATGTAGCCCCTGGTAGGTTACCCTGGGTCTGTACACTATTCTCCGTCTCCTCACTGTGAGTTGCTCAGCAGCATTCACAACATCACCACCCTCAGCATCTTGCACATAGTGGTTTATGATAGCAATAGCAGCTCCTAACATTTTGTCTGACTTAAGCTTTTTAAGTTTTCACTCTTTGTATACTGCAGTGTTGCAGAGTTCTTGGGAAAAACAGGGTAGACTGCTGTTTGCAGAGTTTAAAGTGCTGGACTGAGCAGGGCTAGTCTACTGCCTGTGTAATTGGCTGATTCTGATATATTTCTCCTTGCAGCTCTGCTAGTTCTCCTTGGTTAACTTCCTACTACTTATTTTCCTTCCTTTTCCCTTTCTGTTTCCACAAGGGACAGCGCCGCACAAATAAGCGCACACGCACGCACATGCACGGACACAGTGTAAGCATGTTTGCAAGAAATTTCAGATATTTCCACAGCGTACACCTTTGGTTTCTGGTTTTCAGCTAGGATAACTGTAGACACACCTCTTGCAATCCTGAACAACTCAGGGCAAACACAAGCCACTGTGCTCCAGTAAGCGTACAGTCTTTCAGACATACTCCCTCATGATGTCACCTATCTTCTACTCTACTACTCCCCTACTTCCACACTTACACTCTAGGGACATGGCTCACATGCCGGGGAAAATTGGGATTCACTATCCTTATCCTCATTTGCATAAAATTGCCTACTAATGCCTTGTTACATCTCTCACACTGAGCTTCCCCCATTAGCAACCACTACTCAGTGGTCATGTTGTTTTCAGCCTGCCATTCACCTGCATGGCAGAACAAGCTTTTTAGTGATACTGCCCATTTTTTACTATTTTTCAATTTTTTTCATTTTATTTAAAGCGCCGCACGTTTGCGCGGCACTGCGCTACGCTTAAACATTGGAGATCGGGGAAAAAAATGGATTTTAAGGATATACAACATTTGCAAATGCCAATGGCCTTATATTTGGCCATTGGCATGCTTCCTCAACTAGATGCATCCTTTATTTGGAGCTGTCATAGCTTTGTTTAGCTATTTGCAGAACGGTACTCTGTTACCAACGGAGTACATTTCTGCAAATAACACTACTCTTACACAGACAGGTTAGTGTTTCCTGGATCGCAAATTTACCTCATTTGCATAGCTTTCAGCAGCAAATGAGGTAATTTGCATACCATAACACTGTCCGTGCAAGAGTAGCTTTAGAAGCTCTCATGCACGCCCCTGCCGGCTGTTGCTGGATCGCTCAGCAGACATATTGGCTGTCTGCCATCTTACACTAATCTTAGACTCTGTGCAAGCCTTCATAAATCTGGCCAATTATTTTAAATTAACATTAATAATATTATTATATGTATTTTGAATGCAAATGTTTTAAACAGTTTTATATATCCTCATGACTTCTTTTTGAGGTAATCTTTGACATTTTCTGAGTGTGTGGATGAACTGTATATAACTTTTTTTTTTTCTTTATGTCAAAATGTCTGTGGTTTATTTTTTTCTTGCCTTGCAATTTCAATGGGGTCAAACCATCCGGGGTTGAACTGTCCAGGGTCAAAACATCCCTTACCCCTCAGGAATCACACAGTAACTGTATATAATACTGATTCCATCCAACTGAATTTATTTTCTTTTTCTTCCCTGCATTCTGGTAAAATAATTTGGTCTTTCACTCTTTTCCTGAATATTTGCAGTAGAGTTACACTGGTAACCACTGGAAGTTGAGGCAAATGTAGTCTCTATAGTTCCTTATATTTTCCACATGCATATGTATGTATGCAATATGTAATCTAAGTTGATATTCATGTTCATAGGTAGGTACTAGGCTATCGGCCCAAGGGCCAAAGTAAGCCTAGCCAACAAGGTTCCCAGGCTTACACCACCCAAGAAAGTTAATTTCCTGTGCCCTTGTTGAGCAGAGCCACAGAAGTGATCCCCGGAGTGTATTTCCTATTTCCCATCTACTCATCAAGATTTTTCTTGAAGAGTGCTAATGAGGAACTTTGCTCGACATAGATGGGTAGCTTGTTCAGGAGTATAGAAAGTCTCTGGGACAGGAATCTATCCCCCAGCATGTCCTGTTTATTGTGGTGACAAGGTTTAGGTCCCTAGAGCGTGTAGCTCGGAGGGATTGGGATTTCTTTAGGTGTAGCATGTCCAACAGCTCTAGATTTAACATAGTTTTATATGTTAGGCAGAGATATCCTCAAAGTAGGCAATATGCTACAGAGTAAAGCTGGAGTTTTTTGAGGCGGTCAGTGTAGGGCATCTGTTTGAGGCCAGTAATCCTCTTTGTGAGGTACTTCTGTGGCCTTTCCAGCTGCTGCAGATGTCTTGTGAGGTACATTCCAAAAGGGGCATTGTACTCTATAATGGGTCTAATGAGTGCCGAGTAGAGGGGAACAATGACCTCTTTTTTCCTAGATGAGAACCCTTTTGTGATGAGGTATGCCACAAAGAAGGATTTCCTGACTACTGTGGTGATGTGATTATCAAAGGAGAGACTACTGTCCACCTGGGCCCCAAGGTCTCTTATCACATATTTGGCATTAAGTAGACTGTCATTTATGTGGAAGTTCATGGGTACAGAGTTTTCACCAAAGGGGATGACAATGCACTTTTTGGCATTGAGCTCGAGGCCATGCCTCTGACACCAGGCATCTGTCTCAGTGAGGCCCTTCTGCAGGAGGTCCACATCATCTGGGGACTTGACTATGGCTCCTAGTTTGCAGTCATCTGCGAACTTCATTAGCCGGAGGCCTTCTGTGTTAGCCTGTACTTCAGAGAAGTAGATACCAAACAGGAGAGTTCCAAGGGCTGAACCCTGTGGTACTCCACTTGTCACTGGTTTGAAGTCAGATTTGGAGTGTGCAACTTTTACAGTGTGGGTTCTGTCAGTGAGCCAGCTGGCAACCCATCTTGTGACATAGGGATTTATACCTAGTTTAGTGAGTTTAGCTATAATTCCAGAATGAGGATGGTGTCGAAAGCCTTGGCAAGGTCAAGATAGGCTGTGTGAATCACCTTACTCTTGCCTACGGCTTTGGTGACTGCCTCAAAGAAGTCGATCAGGTTCAGAAGACATGATCTGCCTTTCACAAACCTGAACTGGGTGGGGTCCAGAGTTTGGAGGTTACCAATGTCTTTGTTTATGAGTTCCATGATGACACGTTCCATGGCCTTGCAGACCAGGCTCATCACGCTAATAGAGCGATAGTTCCCAGGATCAGTGGTGGCTCCTCCTTTGTGGAGTAGGATAACTGTTGCTGTGCGCCATTCATTGGGCACAAAGCCTGATGTGAGACTATGATTGAACATGGTGCTTAGGTGCGGAGCCATTTCGTTCTGAAGTTCATGTAAAACGCAGCCTGGGATGTTGTCCGGTCCCATGGATGCTGTGTTTTTGGTTTTAGAGAGTACAGCTTTTACCTGCATAGATGTGATTACAGAGACTCTGCATTCTTCCTGTATAGATATGGGCCCTTTAGGGTTGAGAGGGGGGTAAAGTTAGCACTGAACCTATCTGTCAGAATGTTGGCAATATCAGTTGGTTATGTAATTTTCATGCCATTGTGCTGTAACTCAGAGCAGATCTTGGTGTTGCCATTGAGATTCTTGATATAGCTATAGAATGCTTTGTGGTTGCCCTTAGAATCAGTGGAGATTTTGTTTTCATAGCTAGCTTTGGAGGATCCTATAAGGGATCTCAGCTTCTTACTGAGGATGACCAGGGAGCTCCTCCACTCATGGGATTTTACTCTCTTTTGCAACAGTTTCTTCCTTCTGTTGTAGAGTTTGTTTATGACAGGGGACCACCAGATTGGCTTCCTTTTTTTTGAGAATAGTGTCTTGGTTCTGTTTGGGATAGCACGATCCAGGCACTCATGTAAGTGCTTATAGAGTGCATTTATGTAGGATTCAGCAGTCGTAACTGTGTTGTCCATCTGCATGGGTGTCATGAAGTTCACCATTTCTGTCTTAAGAATCATGAAGTTGGCTTTGGAGAAATTTTTTACTGTGGTTTCCTTAATGGTGGGTGGGGGTGGGATGTGGATATCTAGGGTGATTAGCTTATAGTCGGATCTGACCAACGAGGAGTTGACTTCAGGTGTTAAACACTGGTCACTCATGTTGGTAATGTCTAGGTCTAGGATATTGTTGCCCCTGGTGGAGGTGTGGATAAGTTGATCCAGGGCATTGGAATTTATGAATTCTAGAAAGTGTTGAGTGAAGGAGTTGGTACATGAGTAGGTTTCTCAGTTAATGGTGGGGTAGTTGAAATCACCCATTATTAGGGTGTTTGGTTGAACCCTAATATTTTCCAGTATATCAAGAAAAGAGGAGCGGGAATCCTGGGGCATGGTGGGGGATCTGCAGCAAGCTAGAATTTGGATTGCAGTTTTTCCCAGAGTTAGTTGTACTTGGATAATCTCGGATGCATTATGCTGCGCAACTAGCTTGGAGGTGTGGACATCCTTAATGAATATGGACATACCTCTGCCTTTGGTGTTCTGGTCCAGGTTAGATGGCCGAAAAGTGAGGTATGCGTTATAGCCTGGTAATGCAGGGGTGCTCTCTAGAGCCTTGAACCAGGTCTCAGTCACTGCACAGATATCGATGTTCTCCATTTTAAGGAGTGCCTCGAGTGAGTGCATTTTGAGATTTAGACTTCTAGCATTGAGTAGCATTACCCTCAGTTTTTGCTTGCCTGTTCCTGTTACGGTGGTGAATTTGTCATTTGAACCTTGCCTAAAAAAGGCACTAAAGGAGCAGCAAGAGCCTTAGCCAGTATCCAGAATCTCAGGGGAGACAGGTGCAGGTCATCTCTGGCAAAGCATCGTGGTCTGTCAACCTGTCATCTCAGGCAGACAGATACTGGATCCCCTTAGAATGACACTAGAAGCTTAGCCAATTGTTGAAGTCAATCATTTTGTCCTTGTACTGCGGTATAATTCTGGGCAATGGCAGGATGCTACTCAGGTCTAGGGTCATACCTGCCTGAGCTAAAAGATCGGAGAGCTCTTCCATGCCTCTTTCATGTAGTCCAAGGAGGTACATCTCAGGTCGTTCACACCAACATGGACAATGACAGAGTCATATTTGTACTTGTGGAGTGATCTGAGTGCATGGATTATGTGGTGGATCCTGGCACCCGACAGGCAGCTGACAGTAACTTTCTCCTTGTTTAGCCTGGTGAGTTGGGCGTCAGTGTGCCTGACTATAGAGTCACCTATGACTAGTGTGTTGGGTATGTTGGCTTGCCTTATGGGCTGTGGTTTATTGGCACACTGAGTCTGTGGGCTATGTGTCATTTGGGTTGTGTTGGGGATTGGAGTTTGCTTGTGTTTCTGCTTTGGAGGTCTCTGTTGCTTGAGCAGATTATTATTGAGAGCTCTACGAATGTTTTTGTGTCTCTATGTGTGGATTTTGGTGGTTTAGGTTTAGTGGGACTATGTGATGAGTGTGATGTGTTGCAAGTGTTTACCTTCTCCTCTTGACTGTCAAGTTCAGTCTTGGTTGGAGAGAACTTTACCTCCAGTTTGGCTAGATAAGTGCATCTTTCACAGGTTGTGGTGCTGGGTGGTAGGAGGAGAGGGTTGTCTGTGTACATGAGGCAATTGCTATATTGCCTCAAGATGCCCAGATTCATCAGATAGATAGGTGAGAACACTGGGAGCTAACTCCTGGACATGCCTGAATAAAAAACTATTTTCCTCTAGACAAGTGAGGAAAGTGAGTATAAGAGCTGTTTTTCTCTAAGCAAGTGAGGAAAGTAAGTACAAAAACTGTTTTCCTCTAGGTAAAGAGGAAGGTTGAGTGCTGTAGTAATTTGTAGCTTATTTAGTGCTAACAACAAGTTCTGAACAATTCCTGAGCACGAATAAGCAAATTCAACTGCTAAAACTAAGAATCTGTACCTGGATCTTGTGGTAGATAGGCTACTTAGTGCTTACCACTCCCACTGATGAGCTAGAATGCTTCCCTCCAACACAGAAAGGCTTGGGGGGGGGGGCTCAGATGCTTACAAACAGTCCTGGATACAGCAAATCTGTATCTGGACTAGACTAGTTACAGGAAAGGTGGGAAACAAGTACAAACACAAGTGTTGGAAAACCACAGCCTTGCTATGTCTTAGCAATTCAAGGCATTCTTGAATGCCTGTCAAATTTGTAAATGCTGGATATGTGATAATGTGTGTATTTTACTAAAACTTTGTATGCAGTGCACATAATTGTTTTAGTGGTATACATCGCTGTTAATATTGGAATTCTCATAACTTTTCTCAGACTTGCCTCTTTTGTGACGCAGATGGCTGTGTTGATGAGACCACTTACCTTTTTATCAAGATGGAAATAGATAATTTAAATAAATGAATGCATGTGTCATGTGTGATGTTGATTAGACCACTTACCCCCTTATCAAGATGGAAATACATAATAATTTAAATAAATAAATGCATGTGCCATGTGTCATTATCTATTTATCATATGTATTGCTTTGGTTGTTTAAAATGTATTTGTTATATATCTTTATAGATCCACATATATTTGTATGTCTACAAACACGCACACACACACACACACACACACACACACACACACACACACACACACACACACACACGCATGCACATAAATAAGCACACACACACACACACACACACACACACACACACACACACATACACACACACACACACTTATATTACTAACCTGGGCTGGAATGAAGGATAAACCCTTGTTCAAAAGGATATAGTCAGTCTTTGTAAGAGTCCGTTTAGATAGATTAAATACTAAGTCTGTTGTTCCCTTCTCCGATTCCTGTTGTGCGATGCCGTTTCTTCCCCTGAAAACTTCCTCTTGGTGCGCTCTGGGTTTAACATAGTTTTATATGTTAGGCAGAGATATCCTCAAAGTAGGCGATCTGCTACAGAGTAAAGCTGTAGTTTTTTGAGGTGGTCAGTGTAGGGCATCTGTTTGAGGCCAGTAATCCTCTTTGTGAGGTACTTCTGTGGCCTTTCCAGCTGCTGCATATGTCTTGTGAGGTATATTCCAAAAGGGGCATTGTACTCTATAATGGGTCTAATGAGTGCCAAGTAGAGGGGAACAATGACCTCTTTTTTCCTAGATGAGAACCCTTTTGTGATGAGGTATGCCACATAGAAGGATTTCCTGACTACTGTGGCGATGTGATTATCAAAGGAGAGACTACTGTCCACCTGGGCCCCAAGGTCTCTTATCACATATTTGGCATTAAGTAGACTGTCATTTATGTGGAAGTTCATGGGTACAGAGTTTTCACCAAAGGGGATGACAATGCACTTTTTGGCATTGAGCTTGAGGCCATGCCTCTGACACCAGGCATCTGTCTCAGTGAGGCCCTTTTGCAGGAGGTCCACATCATCTGGGGACTTGACTATGGCTCCTAGTTTGCAGTCATCTGTGAACTTCATTAGCCAGAGGCCTTCTGTGTTAGCCTATACTTCAGAGAAGTAGATACCAAACAGGAGAGTTCCCAGGGCTGAACCCTGTGGTACTCCACTTGTCACTGGTTTGAAGTCAGATTTGGAGTGTGCAACTTTTACAGTGTGGGTTCTGTCAGTGAGCCAGTTGGCAACCCATCTTGTGACATAGGGATTTATACCTAGTTTAGTGAGTTTAGCTATAATTCCAGAATGAGGATGGTGTCGAAAGCCTTGGCAAGGTCAAGATAGGCTGTGTGAATCACCTTACTCTTGCCTACGGCTTTGGTGACTGCCTCAAAGAAGTCGATCAGGTTCAAAAGACATGATCTGCCTTTCACAAACCTGAACTGGGTGGGGTCCAGAGTTTGGAGGTTACCAATGTCTTTGTTTATGAGTTCCATGATGACACGTTCCATGGCCTTGCAGACCAGGCTCATCATGCTAATAGAGCGATAGTTCCCAGGATCAGTGGTGGCTCCTCCTTTGTGGAGTGGGATAGCTGTTGCTGTGCGCCATTCATTGGGCACAAAGCCTGATGTGAGACTATGATTGAACATGGTGCTTAGGTGCGGAGCCAGTTCATTCTGAAGTTCATGTAAAACGCAGCCTGGGATGTTGTCCGGTCCCATGGATGCTGTGTTTTTGGTTTTAGAGAGTGCAGCTTTTACCTGCATAGATGTGATTACAGGGACTCTGCATTCTTCTTGTATAGATATGGGCCCTTTAGGGTTGAGAGGGGGGTAAAGTTAGCACTGAACCTATCTGCCAGAATGTTGGCAATATCAGTTGGTTATGTAATTTTCATGCCATTGTGCTGTAACTCAGAGCAGATCTTGGTGTTGCCATTGAGATTCTTGATATAGCTATAGAATGCTTTGTGGTTGTCCCTAGAATCAGTGGTGATTTTGTTTTCATAGCTAGCTTTGGAGGATCCTATAAGGGATCTCAGCTTCTTACTGAGGATGACCAGGGAGCTCCTCCACTCATGGGATTTTACTCTCTTTTGCAACAGTTTCTTCCTTCTGTTGTAGAGTTTGTTTATGACAGGGGACCACCAGATTGGTTTCCTTTTTTTTGAGAATAGTGTCTTGGTTCTGTTTGGGATAGCACGATCCAGGCACTCGTGTAAGTGCTTATAGAGTGCATTTATGTAGGATTCAGCAGTCATAACTGTGTTGTCCATCTGCATGGGTGTCATGAAGTTCACCACTTCTGTCTTAAGAAGCATGAAGCTGGCTTTGGAGAAATTTTTTACTGTGGTTTCCTTAATGGTGGGCGGGGGTGGGATGTGGATATCTAGGGTGATTAGCTTATAGTCAGATCTGACCAATGAGGAGTTGACTTCAGGTGTTAAACACCGGTCACTCATGTTGGTAATGACTAGGTCTAGGATATTGTTGCCCCTGGTGGAGGTGTGGATAAGTTGATCCAGGGCATTGGAATTTATGAATTCTAGATAGAAAGTGTTGAGTGAAGGAGTTGGTACATGAGTAGGTTTCTCAGTTAATGGTGGGGTAGTTGAAATCACCCATTATTAGGGTGTTTGGTTGAACCCTAATATTTTCCAGTATATCAAGAAAAGAGGAGTGGGAATCCTGGGGCATGGTGGGGGATCTGTAGCAAGCTAGAATTTGGATTGCAGTTTTTCCCAGAGTTAGTTGTACTTGGATAATCTCGGATGCATTATGCTGCGCAACTAGCCTGGAGGTGTGGATATCCTTAATGAATATGGACATACCTCTGCCTTTGGTGTTCTGGTCCAGGTTAGATGGCCGAAATGTGAGGTATGAGTTATAGCCTGGTAATGCAGGGGTGCTCTCTAGAGCCTTGAACCAGGTCTCAGTCACTGCACATATATCGATGTTCTCCATTTTAAGGAGTGCCTTGAGTGAGTGCATTTTGAGATTTAGACTTCTAGCATTGAGTAGCATTACCCTCAGTTTTTGCTTGCCTGTTCCTGTTACGGTGGTGAATTTGTCATTTGAACCTTGCCTAAAAAAGGCACTAAAGGAGCAGCAAGAGCCTTAGCCAGTATCCGGAATCTCAGGGGAGACAGGTGCAGGCCATCTCTGGCAAAGCATCGTGGTCTGTCAACCTGTCATCTCAGGCAGACAGATACTGGATCCCCTTAGAATGACACTAGAAGCTTAGCCAATTGTTGAAGTCAATCATTTTGTCCTTGTACTGCGGTATCATTCTGGGCAATGGCAGGATGCTACTCAGGTCTAGGGTCATACCTGCCTGAGCTAAAAGATCGGAGAGCTCTTCCATGCCTCTTTTCATGTAGTCCAAGGAGGTACATCTCAGGTCGTTCACACCAACATGGACAATGACAGAGTCATATTTGTACTTGTGGAGTGATCTGAGTGCATGGATTATATGGTGGATCCTGGCACCCGACAGGCAGCTGACAGTAACTTTCTCCTTGTTTAGCCTGGTGAGTTGGGCGTCAGTGTGCCTGACTATAGAGTCACCTATGACTAGTGTGTTGGGTATGTTGGTTTGCCTTATGGGCTGTGGTTTATTGGCACACTGAGTCTGTGGGCTATGTGTCATTTGGGTTGTGTTGGGGATTGGAGTTTGCTTGTGTTTCTGCTTTGGAGGTCTCTGTTGCTTGAGCAGATTATTATTGAGAGCTCTATGAATGTTTTTGTGTTTCTATGTGTGGATTTTGGTGGTTTAGGTTTAGTGGGACTATGTGATGAGTGTGATGTGTTGCAAGTGTTTACCTTCTCCTCTTGACTGTCAAGTTCAGTCTTGGTTGGAGAGAGCTTTACCTCCAGTTTGGCTAGATAAGTGCATCTCTCACAGGTTGTGGTGCTGGGTGGTAGGAGGAGAGGGTTGTCTGTGTACATGAGGCAATTGCTATATTGCCTCAAGATGCCCAGATTCATCAGATAGATAGGTGAGAACACTGGGAGCTGACTCCTGGACATGCCTGAATAAAAAACTATTTTCCTCTAGACAAGTGAGGAAAGTGAGTATAAGAGCTGTTTTTCTCTAAGCAAGTTAGGAAAGTAAGTACAAAAACTGTTTTCCTCTAGGTAAAGAGGAAGGTTGAGTGCTGTCGTAATTTGTAGCTTATTTAGTGCTAACAACAAGTTCTGAACAATTCCTGAGCACGAATAAGCAAATTCAACTGCTAAAACTAAGAATCTGTACCTGGATCTTGTGGTAGATAGGCTACCTAGTGCTTATCACTCCCACTGATAAGCTAGAATGCTTCCCTCCAACACAGAAAGGCTTGGGGGGGGGGGCTCAGATGCTTACAAACAGTCCTGGATACAGCAAATCTGTATCTGGACTAGACTAGTTACAGGAAAGGTGGGAAACAAGAGCAAACACAAGTGTTGGAAAACCACAGCCTTGCTATGTCTTAGCAATTCAAGGCATTCTTGAATGCCTGTCAAATTTGTAAATGCTGGATATGTGATAATGTGTGTATTTTACTAAAACTTTGTATGCAGTGCACATAACTGTTTTAGTGGTATACATCGCTGTTAATATTGGAATTCTCATAACTTTTCTCAGACTTGCCTCTTTTGTGATGCAGATGGCTGTGTTGATGAGACCACTTACCTTTTTATCAAGATGGAAATAGATAATTTAAATAAATGAATGCATGTGTCATGTGTGATGTTGACTAGACCACTTACCCCCTTATCAAGATGGAAATACATAATAATTTAAATAAATAAATGCATGTGCCATGTGTCATTATCTATTTATCATATGTATTGCTTTGGTTGTTTAAAATGTATTTGTTATATATCTTTATGTCTTTATAGATCCACATATATTTGTATGTCTACAAACAGACACACACACACACACACACACACACACACACACACACACACACACACACACACACACACACACACACACACACACACACACACACACACACACACACACACACACACACACACACACATATAAATCTGTCTCTGAATTTGTGTGTGTGTCTGTTTATGTATATAGATGTACACACCTATATGTGTGGTGTGTTGGTATACATATATATATATATATATATATATATATATATATATATATATATATATATATATACACACACACACACACACACACACACACACACACACACACACACACTGGCATGCAGAAGGTATTTTGACTAAGCTGACAGTATAGCTGCTCTTAACAGCATTTGTATCACTGTCCCTTTATTGCTAGTTTTACAAGTAATTTTTTTTTTCCATTTGTCATATGCCACTTGACAAGAGTATTAAAAGTATGACTCAAACTACAGAAACCACAGACCCATAAGCTTAACCAGCCTTATCTGTAAGGCCATGGAAAGAATCATCATGGACCCTATAAATACAGACATAAGTGATCTCCAAACCCTTGATCCAACACAGTTTGGTTTTGTCAGATACAACTCATACCTGTTAAACCTGGTAGATGTCTCCAAAAACATCACCAGAGCCATAAATGAAGGCAAATCTGTGCATACAGCCTACCTTTACTTAGCAATGGCCTTCGACACAGTCCACATTAGGGCATCATTGATAAACTCTCTCAGATGAATATTAACCCTTATGTTGTCAGGTGGGTTTCTAACTAGCTCACCGAGAGATCACACTCAGTCACAGCTGGGGGCTTTAACTCAACCAGCACACCTGTCAGCAGTGGGGTTCCACAGGAGTCAGTGTTGGACCCCCCTGTTTTTTGGAATATACTTCTCAAACGTTCAGGCCAAAACAGAGGGGCTGTGGCTAAGTCTGCCAATGACTGCAAATTAGGTACAATAATTGAATCTCCAAACGATGTCAATATACCTCAAGAGGGACTTACACAAATCAATGAGTGAGTCCATGGCTTTGGCACCAAACTCAATGCAAAAAAAATGCATTATCAACCCCTTCACTAAAAACAATATCCCTGCAGACTATCTTAGAACTAATAATACCCTACGTAACAACTCGGTAGTGAGAGACTTGTGAACACAAGTTGACTGTAGCCTAAACTTTGACCACTATGTGTCTACTGTGGTAGCGAAGGCATTCTGCATTGCTCACCTCAATAGTAAAGGCATTGCCTTAAGTGCAAAAGAGATCATAACTCCTCTGTACTCGACACTCATCAGGTCAGTAATTGAGTACAATGCTACCTTTGGTATGTACCTTACCAGGCACCTGCAGCAACTTGAGAGACTTCAGAGATTTCTAACCAAGCAAATTCAGGGTCTGCAGCACATGTCAAACATTGACTGAAGTCACTGTCACTGTACTCAGTAGCATACAGACTACGTAGAGGAGACCTGTGCCTGGCCTACAGTGCAATCTCAAATCCAAACCTAATGGAAATGCTGCACATCCACAAGTCAAATTGGATAAGGGCCACTTGCTCCAGGGACCTTAACCTGGCCTGCAACATAAATAGGACCTGCTGAAGAGATAGATTTGTCTCTCAGAGGTTGCCACTCCTCTGGAATAGGCTACTAATTTACATCAAACAGAACCCCTCTGTGACCCTGTTTAAGTGTAGCCTGGATGACTGGATGGGAAACCATAAATTCCTTACTGTGGATTTCACCAATGACCCTCTTAGATATGGGCAGTCATTGCTAACTAAGATCTTGAGTTTAGGCTATATGCTTTATATTGGGTTTCTCTAGTATTATATTGGGTACACACAGCTAGGCTTTTAAAGACCTTTGGCCAGTAGCTTAGTAACCACCTATGAACTTAACAAGATTATTCTTGCCTTCAGCCATCTAAATTTTTAGAGACGATAATCTAACTTGTATGTTAGCACACTTTCAGACTGAACTGCATTTTTTTCAGGAAAACTGTTGCCATATCACTAAGAATTTGGTGGGGAGAGGTACTTACAAACGTAATTACATGTAGACATTAATTTCACATTACAAAGCTGGAGTTCTTCCTACATATACAAACAGAAGGTAAACAAGGTACTCTCAACTCAAAATTGGACAACATATGTATAGTTCAGGCAGGGAGCAATCAGCAAAAAGGGTGAGGTGAAGAATAATTGGACATTTTACACTATGTTGCTTTCACAGTGGGCTGAATTCAAGACAGTGGCAATGGAAACAGCAACAGTACCATTGTGGGTACAAATTCATTCACGGGCATCTATATCATATTATCGTATGATGTAAATAGCAAATGCTATTTCATCGTACCGATAATATTGAAACAACAAATTATTGAACAAATGGAACAGCGAATTTTTTCCCAGGGAAAAAATTTGCTGCATTGTAAAAATAAAAACAAAAAAAAAGTTAAACACACACCCCCCACTACTTAAATATACCAACTCTCAGATCGCACCATAGTGGAGGAAATGGCAAAGTCCCGAAGATGGCCCACCAAATTTTTTCCCTGGGAAAAATTTGATGTTCTGTGACTTCGCTATTTTGCCATTTTGACAGTATCGGATCATCTAATAGCATTCGCTATTTAGTCCATTCTATCACACTATCAGTGGACATATGAGAATAACAGATAATAAACACCCTCAGCACAGGTAATTAGATGGCTTAAAAAGGGTACTACAGCAGTTTAGAGACACTAGGAAGGTGCAAGGTTGCCCAGTTGTATGGCTCATGGCAGTAAAACAATGGAATGCACACACCCTGCTACTATTAGAGGCTGATTAAAACAAGTTGAAGGCAGTATTACCCCTGGCAAGCTATCAGCTGGCTGCACAAAGCCATGGGGAGGCAGTGCGAGCCTTATGGATCAAACTCCAAAATATATGTTATCAGTAATACAACAGATTGTTTTTCATAGCCTGTTGTTTATCAGCCCTATATAGAACATTTAGCTGGTCAAAATAAGAATATTTTAATGATAAATAGGAGCAACCTATGACTGATCAGGGGTTGAAGAACCAGTGGCTGGCTCCAGCCTCAGGGGCCACAGAATAGAATGTAGTACAATGCCTATAACATTACCAGACACTGCCTACCACACAGAAGCCCACTCACACAGTTTCATCATAGACTGGCACTTAAGAAGGAGCAGTTTTCTCCTATGAGAAGGGTACCCTTCTTACCCAGCTTCAGGTGAGAGCTGTATTGAGGAAAGCAGTGGAGTGATGATGCTTGGACCCCAAACATATACCCCACGCTCAGTTAGATTCCACACTCATTTAGCATAGCGGCAGCCTCTCATGTACAATGGGCAAGGGCATCATAGGAGAACATCAAGAAATTAGGAAGAGGAAAGTCCAATGCATATGAAAGACAGCTGAAAAATAAACTCTATCATGCCTAACATTGTCATCTTATTTGCAGAACCTGTGTGTTAACTGTAAAACACACAATGCACCTTCCAACGATACCATTTGTTGACTGGAGCTTCCTGCATGTTTGATCATCTGGTACGTTGCTGGTGCTTTTCCATGTGAATGGAAGCACTTGTCTTATGTATCACCTCCTGGAATATGTTGACATTACCTGTTATGTATTGTGGTACCTAAGGTATAACATGTAAAATTTGTGTTAAAGCCCAAATTGTGATATTTATACTGAGTCCATACAGTTTGTTGAGCTGTACACCATTCCACAGTCCTTACTGTTGCCTACTATTCATGGTGATACTTATATCAAGGGTTCAAATGGCATTTTTGATATGTGCAGTCATTGCTCTGTATGCCATTCTTCAGCAGACGAAATGCTATCAGTATGGCAATATTCTGAATGAATAGCCTGGAAATCATAAATCCTCTATGGGGTATATAGCCTGGTGCTTCTTAACCATAGAGCTTAACTCACGCAAAATGCTCAGGCTTAGATGGCTATACTTATCAATCGTCTTTTGAAATGCATGCCTAGTATATACCCGTGAACTTATAGACCTACTATATAATTACCAAGTATCTTACAAATGTGCAACAACAAATAGATGTGTGCTGTATTCTTCAAGGTACCATGAATTAAATTTAACCTCTGTCTGAAATCATTTAATTTACTCCCCTTGCTTCTTTATTCAGCAGTTTGTTCATTGTTTATTTGTTTACTTATTAATTTCAGCTTGATAACCATGTAAGTGGGAGGCTGTCCAGACCCTTTTGAGTCACAACTTGAGCTCCATGGTGCAAGACACAAACAGAAAATTGTAAATAGAATAAAGAATGATACCACTTTCTGAAAGAACGTCAAAGAATTTGCCAAACTGCATTAGTGGAATTCAAGCAAGACGATAGTTGAAAAAATATAACAAATGAAAATGAGGTCATACTATAATGACAACTTTGCAGGCAAGAATGGCATTATTGTTTACATCTGAAATATTTCTATGCATGTTTAATATTGTGCTTATGTTAAGTACAGAAGGATCTCTCATTTTTATTTATTTATTTTTTAGTTTTACATGCAATGGTGTTCTTTAAACTAATTAGTGTGTATTATAGATGTCTTGCATTGTTGTGTTTCATCAGCAGTTTGTCTCTTTGCAACAAAATATTACACTTGCTTTTACTTGCAGTTTACACTCTCACTATAAACCTGTTATATTATATCAAAAATATTACCTATGCCTAGATAACATAGTTATGAAACAGTCATATAAATACAACTATGATTTCACATGGAACCTGTGTGTCTGCTTGTTTATTTATTTTGTGAAATAAATGAAGCTACAGTTTCACATGGAATATGTGTCTGTTTACTTATTTACATATGTATGTATAAAGTTGTACTGATTAGTTCTAATTAGAAACAAAAAAGAATGTGTAGTGTATAGCAATATACATGCAATAAAAGCCATTCATTTCTTGTGATTTCATGACATTTCAGTTATAAATTAAGGCATACCTCTCAAGTGTATAGTGCAGAGAGAAAAGCCTTGACAGAAACATTTAATTGGTTAAAGTAGCAACTCGGTACGTAAAAATCTGCTGCCAATCATTAGCAGACCGGAGTTCCACTGTGGTGACCACTAACCCCGGCAAAAGATACAAGTTATTAAAGTCTAAGATAAAGCAGTAGAAGACAGTAACTTTACTCAAAAGTGTTACACAAGAGCAATAAGGTACAAGCAGAAGACAGAGTCCATATGAGTCGAAGATGACTAGTTATTCCCTAGGACATAGCCTCTACCACTTATCCCCCCACTGTTACTAAAGAACAGTTCCTCACTGTGCTCTCTAGAGCTAAACACACTACAGCAATGTGCCCTGATAACATTCAGGGATGCCTCCTATATAGTTTGAAAAATGACCCCTCAGGCCCACTAGAATGTCTATACAGCCACGGACTCCAGATAGGCTTCATCCTTAGGGCATACAGGACTGCAACAGTCATCCCTCTGTATAAAGGTGGACCACAACAGACTCAGGGAACTACAGACCCATAAGCTTGACTAGTCTTATATACAAGGCCATTGAAAAAGTTATCATGGATCTAATAAATGCATAGGAAATCTTCAAACACCGGACCCATCCCAGTGTGGTTTCATCGAGGGTAGGTCACACCTACTAAACCCAGTGGACTACTTTGAGAAGGTCATTTGAGCCATGGATAGTGGACAAAAAAGTGCATACTGACTACCTTGACTTAGTAAAGGCATTCAACACACTACCTTACTTAGGTATTATTGGCAAACTCAAAATTGAAGACATAAATCCCTATGTAACCCAATGGATAGTCAAATGGCTCATGGATAGGACACATGAAGTTGTGGAGGAATCCACCTCCACCAATAGGCCTGTTAGTGGTGTTCCATAGGACTCAGCACTTGGACCTCTCCTGTTTAGAATATACTTCCCTGGTCATAGCAAATATAAAGGGCCTTTGGGTGACCAAATCTGAAGATAACTGCAATTTGGGTGCAATGACTGATTCCTCCAGAGATGTAGATATCCTTGAGGAGGGTCTGAGAGCCAAGTAACTGGTGCCAGAAATATAGCCTAATACTCAATGCCAAAAAATGCATATTTATACCCTTTGGAAAGATGGCCATCCCTGCAAATTACAATATTGATAACACTCTCCTAAGAGTAGACCCATATATATATATATATATATATATATATATAGAGAGAGAGAGAGAGAGAGAGAAAGAAAGAGAGATACACATACCCACATGCTGACACACATGCCCACCCCCACACACACACACAAGTGTGTGTGTGTGTGTGTGTGTGTGTGTGTGTGTGTGTGTGTGTGTGTGTGTGTGTGTGTATAAATAAATATATATATATATATAAATATATGCAGAGTATATTGGTAAAAAGATGCTAAGGATGAAGCTGCCAGGTAACAGGAAAAGAGGAAGGCCTAAGATAAGGTTTATGGATGTGGTGAGAGAGGATATGCAGGTGGCTGGTGTGACAGAGCAAGATGCAGAGGACAGGAGGAAATTGAAACAGTTGATCTGCTGTGGCAACCCCTAATGGGAGCAGCTGAAAGAAGAAGAAGAATATATATATATATATATTGATGGCTGTGAAATGGGTGTATTCATCAAATCCCATTCTGATATTCAAAATCTCCAGCAAGGACAACACCAAAGAAATGCTTTGTGTGTTAATCATGGGTTTACCTTCAGTGCTCTGAAATGCTGCACTGTTTATGTTGGTAAAGCTTGTATCTGTACCAATAAACATACAGATATATCACTCTGCAACAAATCCTCCTGTTTTACACAGCTTATCCTTTGTGGTATCTCCTCAAATTCCAAGTAAGTTACACCCTTACTTTATTAGGCCCGTCACTGAAAACAATGTCCTCATTGGGACATACCTCACAAAGTACAGAAAGCAGCTCAAAATACTTCAATGTTTCCTCAACAAAAAGTTCTCTGTTCTCAGTAACCCCAGCTATTCTGATAGAATGAAGGACCTGTCTCTCTAGAAAGTGTCCTACACATTCCTGGAGGGTTATGTCCACTAAAATTCCCATGCTATGAAGGACCCAGCACACTAAGATCACCATCAGCACAATACAACTAGTTGTAACCCTGTACTATCAGATCAACAATACCAGAAGGCATAACAAGTACGTTACCCAATGCATTCCACATTTGCGAAATAGGCTGACTTAACATGTCAAACACAGTACTTCTCTTGCAACATTTATAAACAGGTTGGATAACTGTAAGAATTCAGGACAAAACCAATAAAACAGCAAATCCATTTTTCAAAAATGTGATGTTTTTCCCTCCCACAAGAAAAGTAAATATTATTTTATTTCAGTCTTTTGTGTGTGTTTTATTTTTCTGACCTTTTTATATCTACCAACAAGAAAAACTACTAATGGGTGTCTGGGTGTGTTATGTACTGCCCGATTAACATACAAAAACAAATAATAATAATAATAATAAAAAAATGTATCACTTAGGTCAGTTGCAGTTCATAATACATTTTTTCAGCCAGTTTAGGTCTAAGTCATTTACTCACTAAACATATTCATACCCAAATTTGTCTCAGCATAGGCCTAAGCTTTAGTAAGCAACGTAATTAAATAACAAAGAACAAGTGGTGATCTTTAAATGTGTGCAAACTGGTCCCTGTGCAGTACAAACACAAGCGATTAGCACATCGTTTTAGCTATTATCTGCCATAATCACTAGTTACAACATAAAATGACAGCCAGTGGGGGATTCACAGCTGGGTTTCTGTGAAGATATTGAATAACATTTAATAACCCTCCCCCATCTTCTCTGTTACGAACTTGGTGGATATGAGCATACCAAGGCAATGTAGAAACTGCCTCATATTTACAGACAACAATTTTAGTTATTAAACAAACTGATATTGTATTTTAGAGATGTATTTACATAATGTCACCGGAGGCAAAGCTCTGACATAAAAGCACTCCTAATGTCAATAAGATTGCCAGTAGTACACACACTGCACCAATCACACACAATTCAAAGCAGAAACATAGACCCACATATGCTGAGGCATTTAAATGTAACCTGCCTTGTAAATTTGCATTTGGATACTCCTCCTGGGCCCATCTCATTTGCTCACTCAAAAAAAAAATTGCACTTTATTCATCTGCTTTCAATGTATTTGTGTTTCTTCCTACTTTATTACTTTATCTTGCTTTTGCGTCATCTTAAAAGTACTCAATTGTATTTATTACTTATTGGTGTAACTATCATTCTAAGCCTTTTGGTTTAAGCACTTGGGCTTCAGACCAGTTGTTTTACATTAAGAAGGTTTGTGGTCTGCACTGTTGTGGCAGGACAGGTAGCTTACATCCTTCTAAGCTGGGAACTGCTGATTGAAGGCTCACTGTCTGTTATTCTAAAAGTGTATTAGTTCTGGTTTAAGCACTTGGGCTTCAGGCCAGTTATTTTACATTAAGAAGGTTTGTGGTCTGCACTCTTGTGGGAGGAGAGGCTGGACTCTGCCCTTCTGAGCTGGGAATTTCTGGTTAAAGGCTTATAGTGCCTGCATATTTGAACTGTTTCTTATTGAAATTGGTGCAACTTGTTTGTTGTAGCATAGACTAGATCCAGGCCTGCTGAATCTAGCTTTGTTTGTATAACTTGAGCACTAATCCAGGCCTTCTTAAAAGTATTCAATTGTATTTATTACTGCTTGATAGTAACCTGATTAAAGTGTAGCTATCATTACAAGCCTTTTGGTTTAAGCACTTGGGCTTCAGACAAGTTGTTTTACATTAAGAAGGTTGTGGTCTGCACTGTTGTGGCAGGACAGGTAGCTTACTTCCTTCTAAGTTGGGAACTGCTGATTGAAGGCTCAGTGTCTGTTATTCTAAAAGTGTATTAGTTCTGGTTTAAGCACTTGGGCTTCAGGCCAGCCATTTTACATTAAGGTTTGTGGTCTGCACTCATGTGGGAGGAGAGGCTGGACTCTGCCCTTCTGAGCTGGGAATTTCTGGTTATAGGCTTATAGTGCCTGCATATTTGAACTGTTTCTTACTGAAATTGGTGTGCCTTGTTTGCTGTCACATAAACTAGATTCAGGCCTGCTGAATCTAGCTTTGTTTGTATAAATTGAACACTAATCCAGGCCTTCTTTTTTGGAGAAGGTTCCCCTGCACCCCAGTGGCAGGAGTGTGCAGTTATAACTTGTCTGATTGAAGACTACAGGAACAGGGCTCAGTTTTGAGATTTTTGTACTGGTTAATTGGGTAATTTATTTAAAAGCCTTTTCTGTTTGCTTGTAGTCATCTAAAGCTGTTTTAAGTGTATTTTTTACTGTTTGTAGTTGTTTAAAGCTGTTTTAAGTGTATTTTTTACTGTTTTTGCCTTATCTTTTCAATTTTTTCCTTGTTCCCCACCTTTCTAAGTTAGTATAGTCCAATTTTCAGGCTAGTGCTGAATTCAGGGCTGTGTTACAAGTTTCTGAGTTGCCCATACCTTACTTGGATAGAAGGAGGTTTCTCTGTTCACTTGTGAGAGAGGGAGCTTTGAGCAGCCATCTGTCCCAGGAGGAGTGGTTCCAGCCCAGTAGTTAGTAGTTTATAGGCCATTTTGGGCTAATTTCTATCTCTTTCATTTCCCTGCTGTAAAAACTGCATTTGCACGGTTTTGCACATCCAGGCAGCACCAGTTAGCTAGGGCTAAATTATTCCTGGCTCCACCAAGTCTCCTCTTCAGTTTTTCCCTTGAAAGTAGTCTAACTTATAAACAATGACATTGATAATCTCCAAACTCAGGACCCCACCCAGTTTAGGTTTGTCAAAGGCAGATCATGTCTCCTAAACCTGATAGACTTCTTTGAAGCAGTCACCAAAGCTGTAGATGAGGGTAAGGTGGTTCACACAGCCTAACTAGATCTTGCCAAGGCTTTTGACACCATCCCCTACTCTGGAATTATATATAAACTCACTAAACTAGGTATAAATCCCTATGTCACAAGATGGGTTGCCAACTGGCTCACTGACAAAACCCACACTGTGAAAGAAGCAGACTCCAAATCCAGCTTCAGACCAGTGACAAGTGGAGTACCACAGGGTTCAGTCCTGGGTCCTCTCCTGTTTGGTATCTACTTCTCTGAAGTACAGGCCAACACAGAAAATCTTTGGCTAATGAAGTTTGCAGATAACTGCAAACTAGGCGCTATAATCAAAACTTGCTGAGACAGATGCCTGGTGTCAAAGCCATGGCCTCAAGCTCAATGCCAAAAAGTGCATTGTCACTCCTTTTGGTAAAAACTCAGTACCCATGAACTACCACATAGGTGGTAGTCTACTTAACACCAAAAGTGTGATAAGAGACCTTGGGACACAGGTGGACAGTAGTCTCTCCTTTGATAATCACATCGCCACAGTAGTCAGGAAATCCTTCTATGTGGCACACCTCATCACAAAAGGTTTCTCATCCAGGAAAAAAGAGGTCATTGTTCCCCTCTACTCGCCACTCATTAGACCTATTATAGAGTACAATGCCCCTTTTGGTATGTACCTCACAAGACATCTACAACAACTGGAAAGGCCACAGAAATACCTCACAAAGAGGATTACCGGCCTCAAAGAGATGCCCTATGCAGACCGTCTCAAAAAACTGCAGCTTTACTCCGTTGCATATCGCCTACTCAGAGGCGATCTCTGCCTAACACACAAAGCTATGTCAAACCCAGAGCTTTTAGACATGCTCCACTTAAAGAAATCCCAATCCCTACGAGCTACACACTCTAGGGACCTAAACCTCATCACCACAATAAACAGAACATGCTGGAGGGATAGATTCCTGTCCCAGAGACTTCCCATACTCTGGAACAAACTACCTATCTATATCAGACAAAGCTCCTCATTAGCACTGTTCAAGAAAAATCTTGATGATTGTATGGGAGATAGGAAATTCATCCCGGGAATCACTTCTGTGGCTCTGCTCGACAGTGGCACAGGAAAATAATTTTCTTGGGTGGCAAAAGCCAGGGTACCTTTGGCTAGGCTTATATAGGCCCAAGGGCCAATAGCCTAGTACCTACTAATGAACCTATGAACTCTCAGCCTAAGCACTTAAAAAGCATCCTGCAGTCCAGCACTTGCTCAGACCTAATAGCAAGCACTAATATACCCAAACACTTGATTGCCCAGCAGGGCAAGGCTCATTATTCACCTTTCACCAACCAAGCGACTAAGCAGCTCACCCTACTATTCAGGCATGACCAAAGGGCAATTTCAGGTATACTCTCCAGTCCAGCTGGTGAACCCGGGTATCCTGAGGAAATGTTACAACTGCCTCATGTACACAGACAACCCTCTTCTCCTACCACAAAACATTAACATATGCGAGAGATGCAATTATATAGTTAAATTGGAGGCTAAGCTCTCTCCACCCAAGACTGGAACAGGCAGTCATGAGGAGAAGGTTAACACTTGCACCACACCTCCAGCGTCACATAGATATACTAAACCAGCACTGGCAAAAAATACACATAAATACACAAAATCATACTCAGAGGCCCTAAATAAAAACCTGCAAAAGCATCAGACCTCCAAAGCAGACACCCAAAAAACCTGCACCTCCCACCACAAACCAGATAACACATAAAACACAAAATCAGTGTGCTGCACAATCACAGCCCTTAAGGCGAAATAACATACCTAACACACTAGTAATAGACAACTCTATAGTCGGGCACACTGACGTCCCACTCACTAGGTTGGACAAGGAGAAGGTTACTGTTAGCTGCCTGTCAGGAGCCAGAATCCGCCACATAATACAAAAACTCGGGTCACTACAGAACAAGTACAAATATGACTCTGTCATTGTTCATGTTGGTGTGAATGACATGAGATGTACCTCCCTGGACTACATGAAAAGAGACATGGAAGAGCTCTCTGATCATGTAGCCCAGGTGGGTATGACCCTGACCCTGAGTAGCATCCTGCCCTCACCAAGAATGATACCACAGTATAAAGAAAAAATGATCAATTTCAACAATTGGCTAAGCTTTTGGTGTCATTCAAAGTGGATCCAGTGTCTGTCAGCCTGGGACAACATGCTCAACAAACCTCATTGCTTCGCAAGAGACAGCTTGCACCTGTCATCCCTAGGCTTTCGAATACTGGCCAAGGCTCTTGCTGCCCCCATAGTGCCTTTTTTAGGCAAGGCTCAAAAGTCAAATCCACCTCCATAAACAGCACAAATAAAAAAATGAGGGTTATGCTACTCAACGCCAGGAGTTTAAATCTCAAAATGCATGTGCTCAAAGCACTCCTCAGTATGGAGAACGTTGACATCTGTGCAGTAACTGAAACCTGGTTCAAGGTTCCACAGAGCACCCCAGCACTACCGGGCTACAACTCATACCACACATTTCGGCCACAGAATATGGACCGAAACACAAAAGGAGGGGGTATATCCATATTCATCAAGGATACCTACACCTCCAGGTTAGTGGTGCAGCATGATACCTCTGAGATCATCCATGTGCAACTAACATCGGGCAAATCTGCAATGCAAATTGTGGCCTGCTACAGATCACCCTCCATGACCCAGGACCACCACTCCGCCTTTCTGGAGACACTGGAAAACATGAAGGTCCTACCGAACACCCTGATATTGAGTGATTTCAATTAACCTACCGTTAACTGGGAAAGCTACTCAAGTAGAAACTCTCAGGTCCAGAATTTATCAACTCAAATGCCCTGGATCAGCTGGTAAACTCCCCTACCAGAGGTGAAAACATATTGGACCTGGTCATCACCAACATGGCCGACGGGTGTTCAGCACCGGAGGTCAACCCATCACTGGTTAGATCAGACCATAAACTAATCACTCTGGATGTCCACACCACACCACCACCCCAAACCAAGGAAACCACAGTGAAAAACTTTTCTATAGCAAACTTCACCTTACTTAAGACAGAGGTGGTAAGTTTCACGACCCCCACACTAAACGATAACAGTGTCCAAGATGCAAGAACCTTTACAAATGCACTCTATGAGCACCTACAAGGATGCATGGATCATGCCATCCCTAGCAAAACCAAGGCTCACTCCCCTAAGAGAAGGAAACCAGTCTGGTGGATCCCTGCCATAAATAGGCTATACAATAGAAGGAGGAAACTAGTTCAGAAAAAAAGCAAATCCCAAGAAGGAAAGACAACCCTGATCAGTATCAGTAAGAAACTGAGGTCCCTCATAAAATCATCCAAGGCTAACTTCGAAAGAAAAATAGCCATGGATTTGAAAGATAACCACAAAGCCTTCTTTAGCTATGTCAAGAATCTAAGTGGCATTTCGCAGATATGCTCTGAGCTACTGCAAAATAGCACAAAATATACTGAACCTACTGATATTGCCAACATCCTGGCAGATAGATTCAGTGCAAACTTCACTCCCCTCACCCCCAAAAGGGCCCACAACAATACCGGAAAAGTGTAGTGGCCTGGAAATAACAGACGTACAGGTGAAAACAGCCCTTTCAAAAGCCAAAAGCACAGTGTCAATGGGGCCAGATGGTGTCCCAGGCTGCGTCTTGCACAAACTACAGAACAAACTAACCCCCCACCTAAATACACTGTTCAACCTCAGCCTCTCCACCGGCTACATGCCCATAGAATGGCGCACAGCAATGGTTATTCCGCTCCACAAAAGAGGGGCCACAACTCACCCTGATAACTATCGCCCCATAAGCCTGACTAGCCTGGTGTGCAAGGCTATGGAGTGCATAATCATGGAAACCATTAACAAAGACATTGGGAACCTCCAAACACTTCATCCAACCCAGTTTGGCTTTGTTAAGGGCAGATCATGCCTGCTAAACCTGGTTGACTTCTTTGAGACGGTCATCAAGGGCATAGATGAGGGGAAGGTGGTTCACACAGCCTACCTTGACCTCGCCAAGGCTTTTGACACCATTCCTCACTCAGGAATTATAGAAAAACTCACCAAACATAAATCCCTATGTCACGAGATGGGTTGCCAACTGGCTTACAGAGAGAACTCATACGGTAAGAATAGCAGGCTCTAGGTCCGACTCTAAACCAGTCGCAAGTGGTGTCCCATGAGGCTTGGTCCTAGGACCCCTACTGTTCGGCATATAATTCTCAGAAGTACAGGCAAACACAGGAGGACTATGGCTAACCAAGTTCACCAATGACTGCAAACTGGGAGCCATAATTGACTCTCCATCTGACATGGACATTCTCCAAAAGGGCCTTACTGAGATGGACACTTGGTGTCAAAGTCATGGTCTCAAGCTAAATGCCAAAAAAATGCATAGTCCTCCCGTTTTGGAAAAATAAAACTCCCATGGATTACCACATAGGTGGCAGCCCCCTTAATACAGAAGAGGTAATAAGAGATCTGGGGACCCAGGTAGATAGTAATCTCTCCTTTGACAATCATATTGCCAAAGTAGTTAGGAAATCCTTCTATGTAGCCCATCTAATTACTAAAGCGTTCACATCTAGAAAAAAAGAGGTTATAGTGCCCCTCTACCCGTCACTCATCAGACCCATCATAGAGTGCAATGCCCCATTTGGGATGTACCTCACAAGACACTTTCAACAGCTGGAAAGACCACAAAAGTACCTCACCAAGAGGATTACTGGCTTCAAACATATGTCCTATTTAACCTGACTGGAAAAACTCTGGCTGTACTCAGTGGCATATCGCTTACTCAGAGGTGATCTCTGCCTGACTTACAAAGCCATGTCCATCTCAGGACTGATGGACATGCTCCACCTAAAGAAATCCAAGTCACTGCGAACCACTCACTCTAGTGAGCTAAACCTTGCCATAACAATAAATAGAACATGCTGGAGGGATAGATTCCTGTCGCAGAGACTCCCCATGCTTTGGAACAAAAATCCTAACTACATTAGGCAGTGCCCCTCACTAACACTCTTCAAGAGAAACCTTGATGAGTGGATGAGTAACAGAAAATACACCCCTGGGATCACTTCATTGGCTCTTCTTGACAGAGGCTCAGTCAATTAGCTGATACACTCTGGCTAGGTTTATAAATACCCTCGGGCAGATAGCCTAGTACCTATCTATGAACCTATGAACCTATGAACCTATAAACCCCAAATATCTCCTCCATGAAGTACACATAACAAATACCCTCAGCAGCCCCAAATGCACTCTTTCAAAACAACACAATCAACCCATGCAGCTACATCTCATGGAGCCTCTACTTCTAACCCCATATGGCAAGTCACCACAGAAACTAACATTCTGTAAATTGGAGACTCCATTGTGAGGCACAATGATGTTCCAATTGTGAAACACACTGATGTCCCTCTCACCAGGCTGAGTAAAGAATATGTCACGGTCAGCTGCTCATCAGGGGCCAGGATACACCACATTAAGAATGCACTCGTACTTGGACCACAAGTACCAGTATGACTTAGTCATAATTCATGTGGGTGTAAATGACCTGAGGTGTACCTCCCTAGACAATATGAAGAGGAGCATCATAGAGCTCTCAGAATGTGTGCCTCAGGCTGGTATGAGCATAGAATTAGGTAGCGGTTTCCCTTCTCCAAGGATGATGCCACGATATGAAGAAAAGATGACTGACTTTAATAGTTGGCTTAGTTTCTGGTGTCATTCTAAGGTGATGCAGTATTTGTAAGTATGGAAGGATATGGTTAACAGACCATGCTGCTTTGCCAGGGATGGTCTGCACCTCTCCCGTCTAGGCTTTCAAATATTAGCTAAAAAATGGTTCTTACCATATAGTGCTTTTATAGATAATGCCAAACTGAAAGTACTTACGAAATAGCAAATCAAAACCAAGATAATCTAAAGGTGTTACTGCTCAGTGATAGGAATCTAAACAAAAATGTCACTCTCTAGAAGCTCTCCTAACCCTAAAGAATGCTGATGTCTATGCAGTCACTGAGATGTGCTTTAAAGCAGTGTAGAACACACTGACAGTGCAAGGTTATAATGCCATTGATACATTTAGACCATCCATTACACAGGCAGGTACTAAAGGTGCTGGAGATGTCCCAATTTACATCAAAAACAAATATATCTCAAAGCTAGGAGCTTCTCCACATTCTAATCACCACAGGCAAAATCCAATACCACTTCCTTACAAGCTATAGGTCCCCCTATAAGATCAAGGAAACCCATACAATATATTTAAACTTACTGGAAACACCCACTAATTGACCTATTCTAGTTACTGCAACATTCTTATTTTTCTATGTATAATTGCATAGTTTAAATTATACACAGACATCCACATTCTGTCTGCTCTGTCACACACCTACTTTCTCTCTGCTTTGTCACACACACACACACACACACACACACACACACACACACACACACACACACACACATTCACACACAAACACACCTACTTTCTGTTTTCTCTG
>NC_056744.1:1170829740-1170962240 GCF_019279795.1 Protopterus annectens | reverse complement strand
AGAATGAAAGGTAAGTGTAAATGATGCTTGATTGCATTTTTTCATTTTAAGATGCTGAATGTTGTTGCGTCTTTCGGCTATTCCCAGTTAGGGGTCGCCGCAGCGGAACTCCGGTCTGCTAATGATTGGCAGTAGATTTTTACGTGCCGAGTTGCCAGCTCTGACGCAACCTTTAACGAAGGTGCGCCCATTCACGCATGTCTCCACACAGAAGACGCTCTAGCTGAGAATCGAAGAGGACAACATCATACTGTGAGGCGACAACGCTACCTCAGCACCAAAATGCTGAAAGTGATTTTTTTTTAAATGTCCTAGTGCGGTTTTTAGTTCATGCACGTTATAGTTTGTTTTGGAAGAATTCCCTGATATTGGGTTAAAAATACAGGTTCTGGCTTTAACGGAAACGTGATTGTTGCTGTCCTGTTGATTACTAAACCATGTTTTTTTTCCGCAAAGAATTTATTTTTATTGTATGTTATGACGTTCTAACTATTGGTAATATTATATATCTAGTACTTAAACGTCCTCCCTGTAATCGTTTTCTTCTGTTGATCTGCTGGACTGGAACTGATTTCGTTATGGAGGTTATTTGGGGCTTTTTTTGTTTTGCATGCCAGAAAGAAGAGTTTAGTAGCCATGCCTAAGAGTTGTGCAAATGATATTTCTGATAGGAAAACAAGTGTTCTTCAGTTCAAGGTAATTCTTCTTTTACTGGTTTTGACCACTATTTTCCATTGTGAGGTTTAACTCTTTTCTGTGACTTGCATTCTCTTCACATTACTAAAGGAAATTGACATATGGAACACACCTGATTTGCTGTAGTAAAGAAGCCTTCCATTCAAGGAAAGCATAGAGGCAGTTTACAGAAGTGTGGCTCCTTGTTCACTTTAAAGGAAACTCCTGTGTAAAGTCGATACTGGAGGTATTTTTGTGGACACATGGCACAAACCAGTCCTGAATAGAGGTTTGTATGGTGAAGTACGTTAATGGAGTTGAAGGCTGTTTGGGACACTCAAGCAAATTCTTAAGGAATGGGAACAAACAATGCTGTCATCCAGCTGAGAAAAAGAGTCATAGCTGATGAACTATATTATTGTTTACTAAATGTCTTGCTGTTTTAAACAATATTTGGGCATGTTTTTTGTGCCTCACTGTCTACTGTACTGTTGTGATATGTGAGATTTGTGAACCTTTCTCCTGGGCTCTCTGCTGAAAAGACCTTTAGCCAAGTCTTATCAGTCAACACTTCTAAACTTTTTCTTTTGTTAAGAATCTGGTTTCTGGTTGGCTGGGTTTCCATGACTATCTACTTTTCTGTTGAATGTCTTCACTCACTTTGTGATAGTGTTACATTTTGCCTGTGCCCCAGAATGGTGTTTTAGTTGGTGCAGAAAAATTCTTCTGTTATGAAAACCTGATGCTGTACATTTATACTTTTTGGAAGTGCTGTCGGTGTGTATAATGGTGAAATTTATTTTAATTTCAAGTTTCAAATGGGAGAGATTAGTTGTGCCGCTCAGAAAAAAAAACTGACCATACACTTTACCCACTGGTTACTATGAAAACACCTTTTAGTCCTTGAATGTGTTTGAAAAGTGTAGTGCAACTCCTTGCTGTTCTAACTTAATGCATATCAAGTTTACTTGCTGTGGGTTGTTTCCATTTTTTTTTTTTTTTGAAAACAAAATGAATGGAGTTTTTCTAAATATTATTTGTCTTTGCAGGTTTCAGTCTGAGGAAATGGTACCATTTGCTATTTGACGGTGGCACCTTCCAGAAGAAGTTGTATAGCTGAAGCTTTTGGCTTTATCTGCTTTTTTCACAAGTCCAGGCAAATTTTACTGTGGTATTTTGTGGCAACATGGGTGTTGGTGTGTTGAGCTGAATATTTGTTTCTTTGTAATCTAAGGTGTTTTGATGCGTTTCATCTTCCCCTCCCACCAACAATTTAGTATTTCTATGTAATGCTGCTGCAGTAAGCCCCCTAATCTTCATGGGCTGTGTATATATATGTATTTACGTGTCTGACTGCTTTCACCCTGTGCTTTATCTACACAGAGTTAAAGCTTATAACTGTAGTGCTTCCATTTTGGGGGTCATAGAGCTCTGAGTTAACTAAAGAGCAAGAGCCAGAATGCTGAGAGGCCTCAAATCAAGTGCTCTTTAAATCTTTATTTTTTTTTTCAGCTTGAAAGCTGATGCATTTAGGTCTGTATTGCCATGCACTTGTCTTAAGGTCACAATTTGCCTACCCAAGAGTGGAGGAAACTTGTGCTCCTATGCAGACCCACTTTTGGGTGGGGGGAATAACCAGTCACTTAAAATGCATTTTTAAAATAGCGTCTTGTTAGGAAAGTTTAAAGTGGTATCCCTAGTGTTCACACTTCCATCCATCTCAATGTTCTGGTATGGCAGAGTTGGCAATGGCTGACATGTATGTTTATTCTTTGGTTAGTGCACACCTTCATGCATGTAGTTAACAGTATAATGTCATGACTATTAAAGTAAGGACTGGATAAAGTGTTTTAGACCTTCACCTACATGTGAGTGGTGTAACACAATTGGTTGCTTAATCCTCCCATTAGTTGTAGACCTCTAAATCTGACCTTCCTGTAATCTGATTTAAAACACTACTCACCAGGTGTGTGCTCTTTTCAAACTGAACTGTCTTGTTAGCTGGTGCGTATATGGTGCTGATTGTCTGTTATGTACTGATTTACTACTGGATGACAGCTATTCCTTTTCCTGTAAATGTCTTTTGTTACATTTCACACTGAGCTGGCTTCCTTCATATAGTTAGTCTTTAGTCTTATCTACCCAGATACACTTGGTCTTGATGCTGTTTACTGCTTCTGGTTCTCTACTTGTATTAACTGCACTTTCTCCCTTCACACTGGTTTACCTTTTTGTTACTGTGTATGTTTAGTGAGTTTTACTGCAGTGGCTATTACACTTGTTTCATTCTCCTAGATTCCCAGTCCACTAGCTATGATGACATTTCCATTAGTTAACTGAATCTTGGACAGTGGCTGGAGTGTTGATCAGTCTAGTGAGTCTCAATTCAGATTCTCTGAACTGGATTTTAATATGTGTCTTGTTACAGGTCTACTGACAATTCAAGTGAGATTCACTGGATTGTAATCCACAATTACTCATTGAAAGATTAGTGTATCTCATTTGTCTTGTGATCACATGTAATTGACTTCACATTGGGTTTCAAACTTAATGTGTTAAGGCATTGCAAGTCACTTCTGTGTGCCTGACAGCAGTAGTATTGTAATGTAATATACAAATACTCCTCTAATAACTCTTATCTGTGACTACATTACATGCAGAAACTTAAGATACATAACACCAATACAATTTTTGCATGGTGTCTGCTCCATCCCCACCACATTCATGGTCACACTATCTCGGCTATAGTACAGTTCCCCACTCTTGTCATTCTAGTTGATAGTAGCAGTAGTTGACCACCTACAGCATGAAACAGGTTGACTAAATCCATGTTTAACCAACTGTTGAGAACAAATATAGATGTGAAGCTGGTGAGATGTTTGTCAGATTGCTGAGGGGAGAAGTATTGTAAATAGAGTTGGGTGAATGAGATGCTTGGGGGGGGGGGAGGCAAACAGTTGGAAAATTGTAGGGATAGCAATATTAGCATATTGTTCTGAAATAAGCCACATCTGCCTATGGTGGTCAGAGTAGGGGTAGAAAACAGTTGAGATTGGGAAATTTATGGAAACACCAATAGGATAACAGTGTAATTCTATGGGCTAGGGCTTGTAAAGGCTCCAGGCCCATTAGCCTAATACACACCTGTGAACCTAAATGATAAAATGGAATGAAAGGAAAACAACATGGAGGGAAGGAGGGCTGATTGAACCTAGACTCTGCACAGATTAAGTGAAGAAAACTATTTGGGGCCATTGAAACTGTCAATACATTTTTGGGAACTGTACTGTAATTGTCTTGTGAAATTCAATATGCCATAGTGGGATAATGCGCAATATTTGTGCACTTAGGCCCTTTACCATAACCTTTTATTCTCTGCTCAGTCATTTACATAAGTAATTTTACTTGCTTCATGTAATTGTTGGGGGTCAACAGTGGTAAAATGCACGCATTCTGTGGCTTAAGAGAATTTTTCCTAATTATTTAGTCTTCTGAAAAAATTTTAGCACTAGGTTGCTGTAGCCCCATGAAGTGAACGTTTTAGGTTTACAGCAATCCAGTAGCTGTAGCTGTTTCCTTCTAAAGACAGCCTGTGTTCTGTAGTTTTCAAGGTTAAGTACTGTAAGCTAAAGTGAACTGTTTCCCTCCCAAGAATTGAGAAATTAAAAAAAAAAACAAAGCAACAGTTTTTCCTTTGGTTGGTAAGTAGTTACTGAAATTTATGCAAACTGTACCATCTCCAGTGTCGTTGCCAGATAACTGTTTACGGATTTCTTTCTGTATACTTGATTATGCCATTGTTGAAAATATGCAAAGCCGTCAGAGCTACATCTTTGCCTACTCAAGAACTGAAGTGTAGTTACTTTATAATGAATACTATGAAAGGCTGTTTAGGATACATGTGCATAAAACATCTGTGTAATTCAATAAAATGCCCCCCCCCCCTTTTTTTTCTTTTAACTTCCTGTATTAAGCCTTCCTTTGCTGTCCTTTAGAAAGGGACTTTCCTTGACTTTAAATGTGAAAAATATATGGTCGAAGTATTCTGGAATTACCCAGGAGGGTGGTGTCTTGGATAGTGTTACACTGGGGATTTCCATTAAAGTTGGATAGTGTTAAACGGGCAATTTCCATTAAAAGTTGTATTCTGGAATTACCTGGAAGGGTGGTGTCTTGTGTAGTGTTACACTGGGGATTTCCATTAAAAGTTGTGTAAGGGAGCCCAGACCTGAATTTCTTCACTTCCTAGTATTGTCATTTAAGTGACGGACAGCTCTGGGTGTGTTTAAATCATGGCTTTTAACAACTCTTGCCCGCTGGTAAGTTTAGTTTTCATGAATAGGCAAGGCATACTACCTAAAATGATTTCCGTCATCCTTTGTCCGCACAACGCAACGTACAGAGGATGTTAATCTTTTATTCTACTAAGAAAAGCAGGAGAAGTAATTGGGGACAAACTAGCATTATGGTAGGAGTGAAGCTTGGATAAGCTGTTCTTGTGTTAGTAATGAGACTTCACTCCTACCTGTTAAAGATAACGGACAAAGGTAGGTAATCAAGCTATATCATTTAGTTTTAAAAGTATGTAACTGTAGCCTAAGGGAAAAATAGCTGTAGTTATGTTTGTATATGTGTAAGTTTATATCCTTGCATCCTAAATATTTAAGAAAGGGATTGCTAGCCTGTGTGACTGCGGTAGCGTTGTCCTGTTCGATTCTCAGCTAGAGCGTCTTCTGTTTGGAGACATGCGTGAATGGGCTTACCTTCGTTGAAGGTCTAGGCTGGCAACTCGGTACGTACAAATCTGCTGCCAATCTAGCGGACCGGGATTCCGCTATGGCGATCCCTAACCGGAAAAAGCCGAAAGATGCAACACAATTGCTAGCACTATTTGAATGCTTGCACCTTCAAGGAAGTTATTTTGACTGGTATGAGTAAAATCAGGACGGTGTTTCAGATCTTGATCCAGTAGAGATGTTGAGTTCACCAATAATAAAATTGTGTGCCTTTATCCCGTGTAATGTTTGTTTTTTTGTAAATTATGATGCATTTTGATAGTATAAAGCTGAAACCATCACGAAACCACACCATCGAACACAAAGCTTACAGTACACACAAACCAGAACACCTACACCACAAAACTCAATACACCAAAACACCACACAGAGACACACCTACACTATACACCCTACACATCCTTACTTCTTGTACAAACAGTAAAAAAAAATCATACAGCCAACATACACACTCATACCTCCACCTCCCTACCCTAACGCACTGCTACAAGTTAAAAAAACACTCACTCACCTTTAACTGCAGACACTATCCCAGCCAAACACCTCCATAAGATAATGCAAATGCATAAGAGTCCTAGTTGTGCTTATGCAGTTTTGTTATTTTGAAGTTTTGGCTTCATAGATGCTAATTGCTGAAATTCAGTATTTCAGTAATTTGTGATTATGAAAGTGAAGTCATGTATATAATATGGGTCCCCTTCAAAACATCTAAAGCCCATAACATCTAATGTCATAACCGTGAGACCAGAACATCTAAAACCCATAACATTGCATTTCATAACAGTGAAAATCACATGAAAATAACATCCCCTCCACATATAATCACGTATGACACCAAACACACTTTTTACTATGTTTCTGTGGGGTGGGGCTGGAGGTGCTTGATAGAGTGGGGTTAGGAAATTAACTCTTTCCCATTGTAGTGTGATCTTGGAGTTGGTATATTTCTGGGGGGGGTGCAGGGGGGGCTTGCCCCTGTGCCGAAACATAGTAAAAAGTGTGTTTGGTGGTATATGTGGAGAAAATGTTTTGTTGTGATTTGTAGTGCTAGATGTTATGAAATTTGATGGTTATGGGTTTTGGGATGTTCTGTTCACAAATGTTATGAAACTAGATGGGTTCATAGGTTGGTACTAGGTTATCAGCCGTAGGGACTATACAAGCCTAGCCATAACAATTCCCTGGCTATTTCTTCCCACACTAGTTACTTCCCTAGACCCCTGTCTAGCAGGGCGACTGACATGATCCCTGGGGTGAATTTTCTTTCTCCCATCCAATCATCAAGGTTCTTTTTGAAGAGGGACAAAGAGGAACTCTGCTTGATATGTATGGGCAATCTATTCCAGAGTCTGGGGAGTCTCTGGGTCAGGAACCTATCCCTCTAGCAGGTTTTGTTTATTGTGATGACAAGGTTTAGATCCCTGGAGCGTGTGGCTCTGAGGGATTGGGATTTCTTTAAGTGTAACATGTCCAACAGCTTTGGGTTTGACACTGTCTTGTATGTTGAGCAGAGATCGCCTCTGAGTGGACGATATGCGACAGAGTATAGGTGGAGTTTTTTAAGGCGGTCAGCCTGTGATTTTTTTTACTGAAGTATTTCTGCTGCCTTTCCAGTTGTTGCAGATGTCTTGAGAGGTACATACCAAACGGGGCATTGTATTCTATAATGGGTCTAATGAGGGATGAGTACAGTGGGGACAATGACCTCCCTTTTTCTGGATGAAAAGCCCTTGGTGATGAGGTGTGCCACATAGAAGGATTTCCTGACTGTTGTGGTGATGTGGTTAGCGAAGGTGAGATCACTGTCCACCTGTGTCCCTAAGTCTCACCACACTTTTGGTGTTTAGTGTACTGCCACCTATATGGTAATTCACGGATACATGTTTTTTTCCCAAAGGGGATAACTATGCATTTCTTGGCATTGAGCTTGAGCCCATGGCTCTGGCACCAAGCATCTGTTTCTGTAAGGCCCTTTTGTAGATTATCCACATCATTTGGGGATTCAATAATGGCTCCCAGTTTGCAGTCATCTGCGAACTTTGTTAGCCAGAGTCCCTTAGTGTTGGCCTGTACCTCGGAGAATTAGATGCCAAACAAGAGCGGTCCCAGGACCGAACCCTGAGGTACTCCACTTGTCTGGAGCTGGATTTGGAGTCTGCTACTTTTACAGTATGGGTGCTACTTTTACAGTGTGGGTTCTATCAGTAAGCCAGTTAGCAATCCATTGGGTGACTTAGGGATTAATGCCCAGCTTAGTAAGCTTATCTATGATTCCAGAGTGGGGGTGGTGTCAAAGGCCTTGGCAAGGTCTAGATCGGCTGTGTGGACCACCTTACCCTTGTCCATGGCTCTGGAGACTGATTCGAAATAGTCAGTCAGGTTCAGGAGACAAGATCGGCCCTTCACAAACCCAAACTGGGTGGGGTCCAGTGCTTGAAGGTTGTCAATGTCTTTGTTTATATGTTCCATGATAATACACTCCGTGGCCTTGCAGATAAGGCTTGTCAGACTGATGGGACAGTAGTTTCCGGGATCCAAGCTGGATTCCCCCCTTGTGGAGTGGGATAACTGTAGCTCTGCACCACTCAGTGGGCATGAAGCCTGAGGTGAGGCTATGATTAAACATGACACTTGTGCCAGTTCATATTGTAGTTCATGTAGTACACAGCCCGGGATGTCATCTGGTCCCATGGATGCTGTATTCTTAGATTTGGAGAGTGCATTTATTACCTGTGTGACCATTATTACCAGAATTTGGCAATCTTCCGGTATTGAGATGGGCCATTTAGGGGGTGAGAGGGGGGTGAAGTTTGCACTGAATCGATCTGCCAGGATATTGGCAATATCCTTGGGATCAGTATATTTAATGCCATTCTGTTTTAGCTCACAGCAGATCTGAGCATTGCCATTTAGATTCCTGGCATAGTTATAGAATGCCTTGTGGTTGTCTTTGGAATCTTTGGCAATTTTACTTTCGTAAGTAGCTTTTAGAGGATTGTATGAGGGATCTCAGTTTCTTACTGAGGCTGGTAAGGGAGTTTTTTGCATCCTGGGATTTTCCTCTTTTCTGCAACAGTTTCTTCCTTTTGTTGTAAAGTTTGTTTATGGCAGGGGACCACCAGATTGGCTTCCTTTTTTGGATGAGAGCATCTTGGTTCTATTTGGGATGGCACAATTCATGCATGAGTGGATGTGCTCGTACAGTGCCTTAGTGTAGGATTCAGCAGTTGAACTTTCAGTTCCTGTCTCCATGGGTGTCATGAAGTTTGTCACTTCTAACTTGAGTAGCATGAAATTGGCTTTGGAGAAGTTTTTTATGGAGGTTTCCTTACTGGGGGTGGGGGTGAGATGTGGATGGTGGGGGTGAGATGTGGATGGTGGGGGTGAGATGTGGATGTTAAGGGTGATTAGCTTATGGTCAGACCTGACTATTGAGGGGTGACCATAGGTGTGGAGCATCAATTTCCCATGTTGGTAATGAACAGGTCTAGGATATTGGAGCCCCTGTTGGGACTGTGGATTAGTTGATCCAAGGCATTGGCATTTATGAATTCCAAGAACTGTTGGGCAAAGGTGTTTGTACATGAGTAGTTTTCCCAGTTAATGGCAGGGTAGTTAAAATCACCCAGTATTAGGGTGTTTGGTTCTATCTTAATATTTTCCAGTATGTTTAGAAAGGTGTAGTGAGAATCTTGGGGTATGATGGGGGATCTGTAGCTACAATTTGGATTGCAGTCTTACCTAGTCTAGTGTTAGTTGCACCTGGAGAATTTCAGACTCATTGTGTTGGGCAACTAGCCTGGTGGTGTGAATATCTTTGGTGAATATTGACACTCCTCCACCTTTAATGTTTTGGTCCTGGTTTGATGGCCGAAAAGTGTGGCAAGAGTTGTAGCCTGGTATTGCAGGGGTGCTCTCTGTAGCCTTGAACCAGGTCTCAGTTACTGCACAGATATCAATGTTCTCCATTTTTAGGAGTGCCTCGAGAGAGTGCATTTTGAGGTTTAGACTTCTAGCATTGAGTAGCATTACCTTCAGATTTTGCATGCTTGTACCTGTTATGGTGGTGGTTTCGTCCTTTGAACTTTGCCTGAAAAAGGCAATATAGGGGTGGCAAGAGCCTTAGCCAGTAACGTGAATCCCAGGGCGACAGGTGCAGACCATCTCTGGCAAAGCATAGTGGTCTGTCAGTCATGTTGTCCCAGGCAGATGGATACTGGATCCCTTTTGAATGACACCAGAAGCTTAGCTAATTGTTGAAGTCAGTCATTTTGTCCTTATATTGTGGTATCATTCTGGGCAAAGGCAGGATGCTACTCAGGGCTAGGGTCATACCTGCCTGGGCCACATGATCTGAGAGCTCTTCCATGTCTCTTCATGTAGTTCAGGGAGGTACATCTCAAGTCATTCACTCCACCATGGACAATGACATAGTCATATTTGTACTTGTTGTGGAGTGACTTGAGTGAATGTGTTATGTGGCGGATCCTGGCACCCAACAGGCAGCTGACTGTAATTTTCTCCTTGTTCAACCTGGTGAGAGGGACATCAGTGTGCCGGACTATAGAGTCACCTATGACTAAAGTGTTAGGTACATTGTCTTGCCTTAAGGGCTGTTGCTGGGTGGCACAATGGTGTTGTGAACTATGTGACACTTTGGTTGTGATTGGTGTTTGTTTGCGTTTCAGCTTCAGAGGTCCTTGTTGCTTGGGCAGGTTACAGTTAAGGGCCTCTGCATATGTG
This sequence comes from Protopterus annectens, assembly GCF_019279795.1. Taxonomy (NCBI): domain Eukaryota; kingdom Metazoa; phylum Chordata; order Ceratodontiformes; family Protopteridae; genus Protopterus; species Protopterus annectens. The sequence goes on along the minus strand of NC_056744.1, from coordinate 1,170,952,026 downwards.
GATTTAGTGTTACTATATGTGGGTGTTTGTGGTGTGGGTTTAGAAGGGCTATGTGTTGCTTGAGGTGTAGTGTGGGTGTTGACCTTCTCCTCTTGACTGTCTAGCACAATCTTGGGTGGAGAGAGCTTTGCTTCCATTTTGGCTATGTAAGTGCATCTCTCGCAGGTTGTAGTGTTGGGTGGTAGGAGGAGAGGGTTGTCTGTGTACATGAGGCAATTGTTGCATTGCTGCAGTATGCCCAGATTCACCAGGTGGACAGGAGAAATCACTGGAAGCTGACCCTTGGACATGCTTGGTTTGATGCTTTTTTTGTAAAGTACAGGAGCTGTTTTCCCTTGACTTAGAAAGGTACTTTGCAATTATAGACTGTTTAGTGCCTACTATTAATTTTTCCTTATTACAAGGAGAGTTGAGTGCTTGTATCAGTTTAAGGCTTTCTAGTGCTTTCCAGCAGGTATTAGAGAATGTGCTAGTCACAGGGATGCTTAAAGGTAAGATGAAAAAAAACAATGCACACTACAGTGTGCACTACAGCAGTTCGATGTGAACGCAGGTAACTTAAGTTTTACCTGCTTAAAAAGTTAAGGTTTTGTGGAGAGTTACTATTTTTAAAACAGCAAGATGGGTTGAAAGGGGTGGTCACTTTTGTATTCTGGTACTATGGAATACAGTAGGATGGCCAATAAATTTAAATAGTTGAAGGGGAGGGATTTCAAAAATGATGATTTTGTGATTACTCACACAAGCCAGTGAAAGTAGAGAGGAAATGAGATATATGGTCATATTAACATAAGAGGCAGGCAACTAGAAAGATGGTGGTATTTAACAAGACAACTGTAACTCGGTTGGAGGGCGGGGAAAAATTCTGCCTGACTCAGAAGAGAGAGCGCTGTGGTCTCTTTTGAAGTTTGCATATGCTGTTAAAGCAGAATGTAAGTAAAACACAAGGTAAAGAAAACAAACCACAGTATTCAAAATATAGAAAGGCAATAAAGTAATACAAAATACAAAAAATAAAAGCAAACTAACCTTTCATTCACAGCAAAGTGTAGCAGAGTCGGGATGAGCCTTTCTGGTAAAGATGGTATGGGTTTTAGATGTTTCAAAGTAAACGTGCTATCTATCTATATATATATATATATATATACATACACACACACTCACTCATCTGTCTCTTCTAAAACAAATTAGATGTGTGTGTGTGCAAAAGGACTTCTCCAAATGTTTGAAAAGGGGCAGGGGGTAGTGTTTCTGAACTGCTGGCTCTAAAATTAAGGCTTTATTTGTAAAGTGAAATTTTCCTAACAGTTAACTTTGCCTTGCCACATCAGTCTGCACTGCACTTGGGTCTAACCCCTCATCTCCACATATTGATAAACAAAGCTCAAAATTGTTACATTGGTGTGGATGATTATTTTACAACTATGATATGTGATCCAAAATCCAAGACTCATTCCACTGGAAACACTACTTCAGGGTTGTTTAACTTCTGTATTTGTGGGTGAAGGTGGGTAATCTTGATTCTATAAACTAATGGGCATTTTATTTCCAGTCCAAACATTCATTCCACTGGTTATGGCTAGTATATAAGTACACAGGTGTAATTCCATTCCTGGCAAAGGCATCAAGGTAGGGAACAACTCTTGTTTCCAAGCATTTCAGCACCACAGGAATCATTTCATTGATATATATTACTAGCAAATGCTTAAAACAAGCCCATGTACATATTTTTCTACACTATACATGGACATCATTAATGGAAGTCAAAGCAGATCTATTCAACACTTTTTGAAAATGCCTTTTTACCAGAATCAGTTTTTAACCCAAATTCAACATTACTCTGAATACAAAACCAGTCTGGAGTTTGTACTGTATTTGCATAAAAATAACATCTACCATCCCTTTGCAGTGCATTTCTGTATACAAGGGTCACAGAAAAAACATAAAGAGGGTAAAAGTAAGGTATGTCTGCTGCACCAAGGCACAATCACTAAGGAGGCAAATGGCTGTTTGCAAGAATGTTTCAAAACAAGTAAGACATTGTAAAGAGACACATTGTTCTCTCTCATAACTTTTAGTTTTGTTGTCATAAGTGCTGTTTCCTTTTTACAAATTCAGTGCATTAGGTGTACTGGGATGGTTTTGAATACTAATCTTAACTGGTTCAGCAGCTGTCAATGTAACGAGGTAGATCTTATTTATTTTAATTTTTGTGCTGTTCTTTTGCTTAATGAAAGTTGCTACTTAACTTTTTCAAATGCATCTTTTAACATCCCCAGTAAATCTGCTTATCTTATCCAAGAATATTGAAGGAATATGTATTGTGGAACAGGCTTCTTTACAATGCATGAATGATTTCAGAAGATGGTTTTGGTTTGTGTAATTTAAAGCTAGATAGACTTGTGAATTAGTATTTTGAGTTTCCCCATGCAGTATACACTTTTTCTTCAGGATTGCTAATGTAATTCAACGCATGTAACTGCAACACTGACTTGAGAACTACAGGGCTTGGATATCAGGTTTGTTTACATTGTTCCTGTCAGGTGACCCCCCCCCCCCCCAACATACATACACACACCCACCCATGACCATATGAAGTAACATTCAGAGACTGTACTGGTAGTCAGCAGCAGTGAGACCTTCCTGTGTACAAACATAATAATGCCCCCCCCACCATCATTATGGATACTGTAATGAACTGATTTAGTTATTAGCAGTATTTAAAGCAATGCTGCAGCATTAAATGACAGGCTTTTGACTGGATGTACTGCAAGAATGCCCTTTTTAATTCAGTTTGGTGCTGTAGGGAGTCGCTGCTGAAGCGTAAATGTCATCTCCTTAACATAAGTTAAACTGTAACAGATGGTAAGAACTCATAAGGTACAGGTCAATCAGTGCAAACTGCTCAATATTAAAGGGATGTTTTCTATTACCATCTCTGCTGCATGTGGTATTCCATTTTCTACTTCCAGGTTTTCAGTTTGTTCTGCTCTGTATGTTTTCATAATTGAATTGCCATGTCAGCAGTTTGCTTGTTGTACTTCCATATCCTTGTTCTTCATGAATCCTCCTGAATTGTATGACTTTGCGTAGGCACAAAGTCAAGTAAGACATATCTGTATAACTTTTTATTCAGTCATTCATTCCTTTCTTCTTTGAATAGAACAATCTGACCAGTACCTGGGTGTGTGACACAGAGTGGTAGATTCCTGACTGCATCCTAGCTGCCTGCGGTTCAACTAGCAGCCACCGCACTGAAGAGCCACTCAAGGAGGCGTGAATGGGGTTTGGTCTGCTCATTTCTTCCAGGTTGGAGAGGTTGTGTCCACTTGGGGGTGCATCTAGCCATGCTAGCTTTCTGATGGAGACTGAGAAGCTTACCATTTGTACCTTGGAGGGGCAGGAATGCTCTCTTATTGTATGACCCTCTTCTTGTTCCTGTGGGTGTGTGATAGAGACAGATAGGGAAAGTGAAACAAAAATGAAGTATTGTGTTGATAGTTCTGCTTTTCTCAGCTTCAGCCCTACCTCCCTCTCCTTCCTTGAAGACTGAAATGGTGTATTCGTTTTTCTAGTCTGAACCTTTTCTTCTATATTTTTACATCTTAGGTCTGGCCCCCAGTTTCTTCTTTGTGGCAGATGCCTAAAAAAAAAAAAAACCTTGCTTCTTAATCCTTCTTCAGCTTCTGATGCCCTCAGTGTCTTTGTTGTCCTGCTCTTAGGTATTGCATAATTAACACTATTTCCCTATCTCTAGTTTTCTATGTCTTGTATGTGCTACCCACATTGCTAATGCTTTATTCTAATGTAGCAATAGCAGCCTTCTCTTTTTGCCTTTGGTCTTGATATATCGGGCTATGACTTATCTACACAAGGGGTATCACTTCCACTTTCAAATACTGAAATATTGAATTTCGGTATCTTGACATGAAAATGGAGAAAGTGCACTCCAATGCAAAAGTAAAAAAAAGTAAAAAACAATCACTGTATTCAAAGTTCATAATACTGAATTTTCAGTATGTGATGTTATGTTTTTAATACATCCTCTACCACACAAACACATGCAACACCCAAACAAAACCCAATTAATCTATGTATAAGCAGGGGGCAAGCCCTCTCCCACTTGTCATGAATAACACAACAAACCCACCCTATACTTCTGTTACACAAACACACACTACATGTGTACAAAAATCACCACTTTCAACACTTACACACCCACCTACCCCAACCTACAAAAAACTTTAAAAATAACTTCCTACCCCAAACCCTTAAACAGTAAACACCTACCTGAATCTCTGTATATAACCACACATCGGCTGTCATCTCTATATCCCAGACCACACTGCACCTAAAAGAAACAGCAAACCATAATGCAAACACCGTACCACCACCACTACTGCAGATTTGATAACCTAACACGATAAAATGCAGTTTAGAATAACTGCACTTTCGACATTGTCATCTCAAGATACTGACATTTGATATTTCAATATATTGAGATTTGAAGGTGGAATTGCATAAGGTGCTTCAGCTGAATTTGCAGTGTGACTGAACAAAACATGCATAAAGCTTAAACTAAATCTACCAAGTCAAGTATAGTTATTCCCCACAATAGGATAGTAGTATATATGCAGACTTATTCAGCTGGTCGTTTGCACAGCATTTTATATGTAGATTCACCTATTAAGTTACACTCTGCTCTAGTTTAAACACAACTGCTTCACCATTTGGCCATAGCTTAATTATGCAAACTTTTGCTCTTGTTCACAGCTGTACTTCAATGCATACAGTCACTGGCCTACTCTGAACATCAGGCACTGTATTCACTGATTGTACTTAGACATTTCATGCTTTAACTGCTTGTTTGATTCAACATTAGTGTTCTGTTACTGTATCTTTTTTAATATGCCATACACAGTCTAGTGAAAACAGTTATTGCCTTTGAAGCCATACTGGTGAATCAGCCAAACCAGTCCAGTGACAGCTCTGTGCTACCTCTTAACTGTCCAAATTTTTGCCTCATACTTTTGGTCTGTTCCTCATAACACATTTTGTTTTCTAACAAATAACTGAGGATAGAAGTCAGAAAATAATGGCAGCCTTAGACTTTCAAGCTTTATACCCTTCAGAAAATTAATGCTAATGCAAAACCTGTTATTCTGTCAACTGTTTAATATTTAAAAATTGTCCCAATTTTTGGGCCTTTGTCCCCCCATTATTTACTGCTTTGTCCAGATTACTTGCTCTTAAGAGGTTGAGAGGTATGGCTCCTGTGCTTTACACTTTTATGAAGTGACCTATTTTAATACTTTCCTGTAACCCTTGATTTCTTTCTAAAAAGAATATATTGCATATGATATAATCTTATTTTGTTCGTAGTAAGCCTGGAATTAACTTTTCAATGCTATTATTTAGTCTTTTCAAAAATATGTTAAAAGTCTTAATGACTTCTTCATCTGTGACATGAAGAAATGTGGCACACTAATCTGTGTTGTGTCCTAAAGGCTACTTGGTGAGTTAGAGTAGAAAAATATTAAATTCAGGACTTCCTCTTTGCTGAGATGTTTTCATTCAGCTCCAGAAATTTTGGTGGTTCTAGGTTCAGCTTCTTGAGTGAAAAAATTTTGCTGGTTTTGATGAGTGATGGTCCTACCATTGCCAGTCAATATGTGATGGTCTCACCACAGCTAAACCAGTATGTGACATCCCCACACTGGGCCAGTAATCAAGGAGCCTGAATCCTCACCACTAACACTGGAGAGGGATATGCACTTGGAATCCAAATTGATACGCTCAGTATTTCCAGATGCAGACTGTTCGCATCAAGCACAATCTCTCTTAAGAGTGCACACGGAGCACACACAGCCCACAGTCTGATTTCTCTATATTTGTCTCCCTCAAGGTCTTCAGTAACACTCCTCATTGGTGCAGCTGTATTGGGTCCTCAGCTGAGTGTCCAAGGCCAATCCTTCATCAACCTTTCTGTAAACTCAGTGTTTCATGTCCTTGCCATAAGTAGCTGATACACACTGAAAGATTTGATTCTTTACACCCCCACCTCACGAAAGGCTAGCACAGATTTACCTGATGTACCCCCTTTTGCCCAGAGTATAAGGTAGTTATCATTACCAGCAGACACAGGGTGTCCAGTTATACTGTGTAGTAATAATAATATAAATGATAGTAAATGATCAAGATGGATAGGTCTTCTGGAGTGGCCCACCCATTGTCGCCAAATAAATGTAAGCACTCTCAAAGGTTAAGTATTTTCTACAAGGACCAGCCGTAATAAAAACTTTAAATATATTAAAAAAGAGGATGAAAATACTGTGTATATATATATATATACATAACATACACACACACATTTTTTTTCACTGTAAACCACAGAGTTCAAATCACAGGAGATATTAAAAATGACATTGATGGACAGATTCAGATAAAAAGATCTAAACTAAGCTTCACTATATTTTCCTGACTGAATCTAAATAAATTACTGTTCCATAATAACTTACTTGGACAAGGTGAGATGAAATACATGAGCAGTCTTTCTAATCATGTTCCCCAATACAGAATACTCCCTACTCAGAGATTACTTACTGTAAAATATAATATCCAAGATGGCATGCAGAATGACCTTATCTTGTCACCTACTCTAGCTTCTCACAGTAACCCCCTTTGAAGCTGAGACAAGAATTTAGCATAGACAGCTACAATACACATTTTTAATGTTTATGTCAATGCCTGGGGCTTCCCCTCTTTTTACTGTGCTATACGAACAAAAGCTCCTTCCAGAACTAATGTTTCTGACCCTATTCAGCACTGTGGAGTGATGTTTTAATGGTTTAACAGCTCATTTACATTTCCCTTATTTTTCTTTGTTAGCTGGTTAACCCTTGCTGTCCCTGTATTCTCTTAAAAACATACATTTAATTAATTTACAATGATGCATGTATATTTCTTTTCATTCCAGCAGGGTGCACTCCTGATACATCTTAACACAAGCAAACCTCACAAATAAATTTTCAGCACAAACGTCTGTACAGATCAATTTAATACAACTGACATATAATTATTTGTACATTCCAGCTAGCTGTACTGGTACAAGTCATACATCTACTGCCCTACTTCTCCCAGCATGGCTGGTGGTACCTCCTGTCATCACACCAGTGGAAACATGGAGAGCAAAACAAGTGAATCTTTGCAAATGTGAAGTTTGGAAAATGTGTGCAGCTTGAACAATGTATTATTTAGTGCTCTTAGTCAGCAAAAAATGAAACTAAGGGCAGTGTACTCTTAAACTATGATCAGCTGTACATGTTCTTAATTTACTCAAAAAAAAAGTAAACCTATCAGTAACATTTTTCCTTGTAACAAACTGCACAATCCCTATGTGTGGTGCATTGGTACTGGTGATGCATCCATTTTATAATTATATGTTTATACAGTAGTAATAAAGCAGTCTCATATCAGACAATCAATGTCTACATTTAGTTATCAATAACTTATGTGCTAAGCATGCAAATTCAGTTATCACAATCAGCTATTCTAATCAGCCTTAATCCCGGTTCATTAAACAGAAAACAGTTAAACACAGTTCGTTAAATAGAAAGTTAAACACACAAGTTAACTGTTCACAACCTAATTTGAGAATCAGTTCATGACCATATCATTTTATTTATAGTCTACTACAAGTCTTAACAATAGGACCAGTATCTTATCTTGTATGGAGTCTACTGTATTAAATAGAGCAAGATCTTGGGTACTTTGTTTCTTGTTAACATCCTCTTCAAGCTCAAATTCCATTACAACATCCCATGCAGCTACTTTTCTTACTATGAAGTTCTGTTTCTGATGTCTAATAGTTTTCAGTTCCAATTATTAATCTCTGTAATCCTTTTTTTCACTTCTCTTATTGATGGTGTGTCTGTGTTTTTTCATTTTGTAATTATAAATTTATTAGCCACTGACAATACTAAAGATAGAAACATTTTCACTTCTTTAGTACATGCTATTTTGCACCACCTCAACAAGAAACATCTGTGCTTAGGTTGAGTGTTGGCCCAGCTTGAGGCACAACAATATAAGAAATCGCAACGGCAGTGTAGCAAGAGCTGAAAATTTAAACGTCCCCAAAACAATCCTGCAATGTAAGCTTACAACTAGAGACATCATGAGATGCTTTAATTTAATCCTTTTGCTCTAAACCAGACCCAGGCCTGGTCAAATGTGTTACTTTACATATGAAGTCTATAACCATGTGAATTAAATCTGTCTTGCTGAGTTTGTGCATATCTAGCAAATTTAACATAGTCTGATTTTTTTTTTGTGCAACTTGTATCTCAGTCAAGCCATTTTCATTAATGCATCCTATATTTTTTTTTTTTTTGCATAAATCTGTATGTGTCATGTTGCTAGAATACAATTTCTGAGAGCAGTCCCCATGTAGATTCCTGATTCTTGCCAAGAAGATTGCCTGATCTCATGCAGCCAAAAGTGACTGACAGTCCCAACTAATGGGCGAACATGCATATTGCTTCCAACATACTGCCTGCCCAACTATAGTGTTACCCGGCACATGGCAGTAAAATGTCATTCCCATGAGCCCTCTATGTGTTACACCCCAATGTGCATGTGTAGCATAGTTTATACAAGCTGCTACTAGCATGTAAAGAGGAGTGGGCTTGCAGTGTACTGAGGACTGTTAATACTTCCTACTGCACTTACTTAGATGTTGGGGGTGTGTGTGTGGGAACATTAATAAAGAGCTGGATCACTACTGGTTTAACTACCATCATCAGGATTACAGGACATGTGCTGTATCCTGTTCAATATGTTGGAGAAATCCAAATCCAAAACTTCAGAAAAGACTCACAAATGGTTTGAATTCCCCAACACTGGAGATGTACTTCAATATCTAGGTCATTATGTAAATTTGGTGAATGATAGAAGAGGGCCACATTCTTACTTCCACCATCACTAGTTTATTTCACAGTCATAAAGTCTGTCATTTCATCACTTGAAACTAATACAGAAGTAAACTTGGCAGAGATGTAAATGGATACGCCTTTCCCCTCTTATTAGACCTATAAATATGTCCACAAAACTTTTCAGTTATAAATAAAATATCAAAATAATCATTTACTAAATAAGCTTCCAAGTCAGCTAGTTTATTGTTAATACTTCTTGACGTGGAGCCTCAATCCTCACCATTGGCAACAGCTAGGGGATGTACACACTGGGAGGATGACAAGTGCACACACAGTAAAGTGCAATTTCCCTTAAGAGCACACAGAGATCACAGTCAGTTTGGGGATGGTTTCTCCCTAGCTCACCTACTAGCACAGCTATAGTGTTGAGATCTCAGCCGAGTGGCCAAGCTAAGACCTCCAACTCTGTCCAACCATTGCTTCAAGTCCCTCCCCAAGTAGCTGATACACATACACTTTGAGATTTGATTAATTTACAGACACACGCACCTGGGAAAGGCTGGCACAGGTTTACTAGCTATGCCCCCTTTTGCCCAGACTATGAGGTAGTTCCAGCTGCCACCAGCCACCCTTATCAGCTACAAGGCTCTTAAAGGGTGTCCAACCCTACTGTGCAATGTTGCTATTAATCCAAATGGTAGTCTGACCAAGACTTGAAAGGCTATTTAGGACTGGCCTGTACAGTGTCACCAAATACATATGCAAGCACTCTTAAGAGCTTAAATATGTCTCATAAATAGCCACAAAGGTAGGTTTAAATATATTTAATAATAAATAACAAAAGAACAAGATGATACTCAGTAAATCAACACAGTCACTTCAGAGCTCAAATCACAGGAAATATTTTTAAAACAACATTGCAAGTCTAAAAGAGATACTGTGCCCTAAATCTTACTTACAGCCAGGCAAGTGCAAATGGTGATGATGAGTGGATGTTCTTGCTAGGTCCAAGACAACATACAAAATGCCAAGTCCTCTTTGAGAGAGTTCTTAAATTAATATCAAATATTACTGCTGGGTTAGCTTGGATGACATCACTTTTTCTCATCTGACTTCACTTTCCAAGCTAAACCTCTTTTCTCAAAACTTACACAATTTAGCAGATGTCTAAGTTAATACATAGCCTTCAGATGTTTGCACCTGCTAGAGGACATAAAAACAATCAAACACTTAACAAAACAATGCAGAAGACACCCGAGTTCTAGACATCCTGTCTCCTTGATGCATTGAAATTATATTTTATAGCACAATCACCAAAAAAATTAATTTCAACTTATTTTCTTGAAGTTTTGCAAGTTAACCCTTTTATGTTCTAGTTTCTACTGTTACGAATAATATACATTTGCACAGGTATATAGTTTATATGCATTCTGCTATTTTTCAGTAAGGTACACTGTGGACACATCCTTGAAGCTCAGTAGTATACAAACTTTGTTCAACACACACTTCTGTACCAGTAGTTTAATATACACATAGCGTATAGTTCTCTTAAATTTGTAAGACAAGCATATGAACTATGTTGGTATTCACAAATGACTGATTATTTACAAAATTCCAGATAGTTGGGCTGGCAGCATCACAACTTCAAGTATTAGTTAACATTTTAAAGAGTTCCTTTTTCCATTCATAGTAGTCACATCCTTCACTCTAAAAAGTTTTAACATGAACATTTTTCTTTAGAACAGACCTGTCTAGTGGGCAAGGCATGTGGCTGTACTGCTAGCAACAGCACTCACTGTTTAATTAGCATTTTGGCACCAGCAGAAGTGAATATGAGTAATTGCAGGCAGGCTGCCTTACTTTGGGAATGTGATGTGACAATTTTTCACTTGATGCTTGCTCAGTGGAGAAGACCATTTGACTAGTCGCATATGAATAGCTCAAGTGGGAAAAGAATGGCCATACACAGAGTTGCATGAATTTGCTTGCTGGAATGCTTTCATCTTAGCATGTCTCTAGCATGCAAGTTCTAGCTTAGGCATCTAAACTGTCTTGCTGCATGTGATGGTAGAGCACTAGGCACTTGTTTTGCACTCATCTGTCTTTGATCATGTGAAGGTAAGTCACCAGACATGCTTGCTTTGCACCCATTCTTCTTGATCTTGTGATGGTGAATCACTAGACATGCTTGCTTTACACCCACCCTTCATTGATGATGTGATGGTAGATCACTAGAAAAGCTTGTTTTGCACTCATCCTTCTTTGATCATGTGATGATAGAGCACCACACATGCTTGCTTTGCACTCATCCTTCTTTGATCATGTGATGATAGAGCACCACACATGCTTGTTTTGCACTCATTCTTCTTTGATAGTGTGATGATAGAGCACTAGAAAAGCTTGTTTTGCACATATCCTTCTTTGATCATGTGATGATAGAGCACCAGATGCTTGCTTTGCACATATCCTTCATTGATCATGTGATGGTAGATCACTAGAAAAGCTTGTTTTGCACTCATTCTTCTTTGATCATGTGATGATAGAGCACCAAACATACTTGCTTTGTACCCATCCTTCTTTGATCATGTGATGGTGGCTCACCAGGCATGTTTGCTATGTACCCATCCTTCCTTGATCTTTATATGGTAGATCACCAGGCATGCTTGCTTTGCACTCTTCCCTCAAAGATGATAGGAGGTGTTTACTCACCATACTGTTGGTTAGGTGTGATCAGGTCTCACAATCCTACGAAAGTGGGTTCAAGATGTGATATTACTGAAGAGAGAAAAACTTTAATGGACATTTGGGGAAGCCTGTGGTCATCTAAACCTAAGATCAACAAAATTGTTTTTTGGTAAAGTGGACCAGTATAAGAAGAAGAATTGAGGATAGCAGCTGGTTAGGGGAGATAGGAGATAATAGGGGCTTTATGGATTTTACCTTGTTGGCAAATCATGCTGGATTAGTTTTCATGTTGTTGCTTTTTGATTTTTTTGTTCATAAAAGGAAAATAATGGTGTAGATTAAGACTTAAATTGGGGAAGCAGATAGTAAATTTTCAGACTCCAAGATAAGAGACTACAAGTAGGGTAGCAGTTGGAAAACAGAAGAAAAAGTCACTAAAAAGTGAAGTGTTACAGACCTCAGTGCTGGGACTAGTTCTGACTACTATATTTATGGAATATATATCACATTAAGTTTGAGAACAACATCAGTTTTATGTTGATAGCATGAAGACTGGTGTAATGTTTTCAGATGGAGGAACAAGTTTTCACAGAGGCATGCAGCAGCTTGTAGGGTTGGTGGAAACCTAAACCAGAGATTTAGTGTAAAAAATAAAATGTGTACTTTGTGGGGAAACCTATGGAAAACAAATATTCATGCTGGGTGGAGTGACATCAAGTAGGATAGAGTCTCGTGAGAAGAATATGAGATTTGTAATCACCCCGTGGCTGGTGTGCAGTACATTTTTAAAGAAATTGACGATGGTCAGATGGATGTTAATTTGCATAGCACAACGACTGTATTCCAGAAGTGCTGGAGTCATCCTTCTGTTGCACGGGTTATTGGTAAGGCCCCATTCTGTCCAGTTTCAGTAACTATACAGAGATGGAAACACTGGAATAGCTGGATGTACGTGTGTTTAAGCAGATGTGGTTTAGATAACTGCATTATTAGGAAGTAACTGAATTGTGTGAAGTTAAGAAAAGATGAAGGAGATGGGTATGTGTAGCCAAAGGAATGGTTCATAGGTTAGTACTAGGTTAACTGCCCTAGCAAGCCATTTTAAGCCTAGCCAGTTATCCCCTGTGAGATTCACACCCTGTACCTTGTGTTTGTGAGGCAAACACCTTAACCATTAGGCCACCCTCCCAATGCTGGGGAATGTAAAAGTCAGTTTTGAGGAAATAGCATGTTATGAAGAGATATCTTTGTACTGCATCTCTGTAGAAGAAGTAGTGCAGTCTGACTCATACAAAGGGTTCAAAGCCTGAGACAGAGCAAGAAGGGTGGGGGAAGCAGCTATAAACAAAAATGCGAACCAGAAACCCTCATGTATTCTCTTATAAAAATATTAAGAGCTAAGTTCGTTAAGGTCAAGAATAGCATATTGGAGAGCTACACCATTAGCAAAATACTGTGGTAAGGCTGAGTGTCTTGTTTAACTGACAGCAGAGCTTAAACCAATAAATAAATGTACCAGATGCTAAATGTCACAACAGATATCAGCAAGATAAGATCAAAAAAGTGGGTGAAAGAAAAACATAATGGCTGGTATTCATAGTCACTTCCACAAATGCGACAGGGGTATTCCTGATGCTTATGAATGGATGTAGCAAAGACGAGATTTATAGAGGCCATTTGCGATAAAGCAAAAGGCCTTAAAAATAATGAGATGCAAATGAGAGCTGTTGTAAAACATAGTATGCTAATTTGCAATTTATAATCAGATATCTGCACGGTACACACATCCCTTGTTAAATTCAATGTTTCACTTTTAATATTGAAGTTGTAATCTGTGAACTTGCCCCTGTCATTTCTTTAGTAGTTTGACAAGTATGCACAAGCACTTCCCTGACACAAAAATGAATTATTTCCCCCAGCAACCCCTTCATTAATTTGTATTAAGTATGCACAAGCACTAAAATGATGCAATAAATAATTTTGCCTAGCAATCTCTTCAGCAGTCTGACCATGTATGCACAAGCACTTTCCTGATACCTAAATGTATTATTTCCCCAAATGTCCTCTTCAGTAACATTTCCTAGTATGCACAAGCACCAAAACGAAACATTCATCCAAGCAACCCCTTCAGTAAAAATGTCCATGTATGCAGAACCACCACCCAATCTCCCCATGCATCTCCATATTCTGCAAGAAAACCTGTGCTTACTGGTGTACATTCACGACTGTTTACATGCTTAGTATGCAAATGAGCTCATTATAGATTCATTTCTATGAATGGAGCTCACACATATGTGTAAAGCCCCTTAACAGCATAGCAGTTTCCCCCTTATTACTTATGAATTAAGCTTGTTACACTTTTGTGATGGGGTGGAGCATGTTCATAGAAATTCCTCTGCATTTCCATAATCATCCTGAAAGCCTGGGATTTACATAGCCATGTAGTGCTGCTCTTTGTTGATCACCTCTACGAAAATGCAAAGCCCCTGACTATGAATATTGCCCACTGTTTAAAAACAATGTGGATGAGCATGTGGCCTCATGCCTCAATGCCTCGAAATAGTGCACATATAGCTCTGCACTAATACACCACTGTATGTCATGCCTGCATCCCAAAACATCCGCAAAAGATACAAAGGGTTACACAGTAGTACATATTAGAGAAGACACAATCCCACACATTTTTGAACAAAGAGGCTAGAAAAAGATGTAAAATACTAAAACAGTAGTTTAGTCACAACAGAAAAGAGTAACCTGGTAGAAAAGAAATGTAACATAGCAAGAATTCTATGTAATACAGTACATTCCTAAAGACGAGACCTAAAAGCTTTATAATACTATATACCACAAACATACTGCTGAACTTCTCAGCACAAGAAATCTAGACAAAGCCAGAAGTAATGGTGTGAAAAAGACCTGACAGTAGGGACATGTTTTAAATATTGTTCCTATAAACTTAGAAAGTTGTTAAAATAAAAGTTTTGAATTATATATTTTCTGAAGTATAGAAAAAGTCTGAAACTCAAATGTCTGTCAATTATAATTATTTAGTGACTTTTAATGATTCAAAGATGGCTGCCATTCTGTAGACACTGCATATCTACAGCTCTTCAGATACTCGGAATAAAAATTAACCCTGAGGATATACTGCAAGTTTTTCTACACTAATTGTTGGCTAAAATTAATCTACTACAACTAAATATCGCTTGAGAGGTGAAGGAACCGGAGGAAATTAAACAAATTAACAGGATTGGATCTGATTGACTGACTGACTCTGAACAGAGTAGTAAACAAAGGAACTGTCTGAGTAGTAACCTTGGATATTTACCATTCAGTTATACTAAAGATCTGCTTTGCTCCACAATGTCAAAAGAAGATAAAAGTATGGAAACAACAACAACAAAAACCAAATTATCAGAACTTCAGTCACCAGAAAAAGATTTAACAACAAAAAGGCAGAAGATTACAAAACAGCAGGAACTTTCAAAAGCTGGAATGAAAAATAAACCGGATCAACTGGCTAATATTATGGAAGATATTAAAACTGCTTTGTTACCTATCCAAGAAGCTTTGAAAGAACTATCAAACCAGGTGCATTCTTTTGGTGCCACATGCAGTCAAATTCTCGAAAGGATGGATAAATCAGAAGCCAGAATATCTGAAAATGAGGACAGAATAACATTGCTTGCAAAAAAACAGACATTCATGACCTGGATATTCAGTCTATGCAAAATAAAATTCTGGATTTGGAGGCACGATCCAGAAGGAACAATATAATTATCAGAGGAATTCCAGAATCTATCCAATACAATGATTTAATTTCTACCATGACACAAATACTTGAAATGTTGTTCAATGACTCTGACATAGCTAAACAAATAGTTATAGAAAGAGCCCATAGAGCTCTCAGAGAAGCACAAGCCTCAAACATACCTAGACCAGTATACGTCAAAATACTCAACTACCAGGATGTAAACAAAATAATTTTAACTGTTAAAAAAAAATGGAGGTTATATTATGTGGCAGAATAATAAAGTTTCTATGGCCCAGGATTTACCATTGCAAATAAGGCAAGCTAGACAAGCATTATCTCCATACTGTAAGTTCCTCATTGAAAAGAATATCAAATTTCAAATGAAATACCCTAACATATTAATTTTTACAGTCGATGGCTCCAAATACTCCATATCTACAAAAAAGAAGCAAAAGTTACCTTTTTGAAGATTTTTAAGTCCCTTCCAGCTTCGGAAGCTTGATCTGGCCATCCAGTCCGTTTGCAGCAATGTGGATGCTGGGATTCCATGCTTACTACGTCTCGAGGCTTTAAAATCCTTTGTTTGTTCTCTTTTCTTTACCAGGCCCCTTGGTAAATGTTTACTTAGTTTCTTTTTACAGCTCCAGCTCGTCCACGAAGATTTTCCAAACTTTTATGGCTCTTACGAACTGAGCCCCTTCGCGAAGTAACAGGAAGTCCTTTGGGTGCTGCTGAGGGTCCGCTTTCGAGGTGGCATCCAGAAGTCCGTCCTTAATGGTTCCCCGTCAAGCTCCAAGACAGGATTACAAGCTCAGGAAGTAGGAAGATCTCTGTTGAGGAAGTGGAAGCTATTTGGACTGTAAAACGAGCATTCGTGGACATTTAAAGTATGTAATATGTTTTACTGGTTTAAAGGGAACTGTGAATTCATTCAGGTATGATTACAATTGAATTAATAATGTACTGGCTTAAAATGTGTTATTTAACTGATTGCTTAGAAGTATTATAGCTTTACCATAGTTATTCTTTTTCATTAGGTATGTTATGCTGAATATTGTTGTGCTAATAACCTTGTAGTATATTTTATTATTTGTTTTTCCTGTATTACTGATGTGTTTTAATACTGCAAATGTTTAGATAATAAGGGGATTTAGTGTTGGGATAATTAGTAGATAAAGAGACCATGAGACATTATATTGTGGGCTCTCCAGGAATGTGAAGGTTATCTTGTTTATATACTGGCATGTGGTTCTGACTGTTTTGAGGACTGTGTTACTCAGTCATCATTTCATAAATTTAACTATATTACCCAGTAAAGTGAAGTTAGAGTCCTATTTTTATTCACCTTATTTGCTGACATTACAATTCTAGATAATTTAGACTATATAAATAAAGTCAGATTTAATATTATACTTAAATGTTAAACATTTGCTTTCTCTGTAGTTCTTTTTCTCTCTTCTAACTAACAGTACATATGGTGAATTATCTTTAATTTAATAATGTTATTGTTTAATAGGGGTAGTGTCACATACTTGATTATTTTAGATTTAAATATGGTTGTTAGATAACTTAATGAGATACAACTAATTAGTATAAGTAATAATATATGAGAACTATTAGTGAGGTATGATAGTAACTATAAGTGTAATGAAGACCATTTACTTAATAGGCTTAACTAAATAGTGTGTTCAAGAGCTGTGGATATTCATCAGTGTTTATTAGGGAATGTTTTGGTTAGGCTTTGTAGAGTTAGATGTAGCTTTTATAGGTTTTTTGCATGTTTTTGATGTTATATTTTGTAAGATAAAGAATAGATGTTTAGTAAGGTTATTTGCCCATAAAAGTTTTAACAGTATAAAAAACCTATGTACGTCCTGGTCCAGGAGAATAGTGGATAGGCATTGGTTAGGGATGGGATGTCAAGATTGCTTCCAGACAATATATATTGTGCTATTATACTCAAATTTAGTACTGTTTCTCAATTTTAAAATATCCTTAAATGAATTAAAGATCTTAGTATGTGGATAATAGACTCCTGGAATACTAAAGGGCTCCAGAACATGAAAAAAAGGAAACAATTTCTTCATTTATTTTTCCAGTCAAAGGCATATTTTATTTTATTACAAGAAACCCACTTGACCAATGACCAATGTGCTGTCCTTAAGGATAAGAAATGGATTAGAGAGGTGGTAGCTTCAGAAGGGACAACTAATAGTGCAGGAGTGGCTATTATTAAAAATCAGTATCAAGAGAAAATTCTAGATTTTAAAATAGACAAAGAGGGAAGATGGTGTTATGTGATTATTTCATCTACACTTTATGATAAACCTGTGGTACTTCTTAATGTATATGCCCCATGTACCAATCAACAACTTTTTATAGCATCACTTTATTTTATCCTGAATCAATATAATAATTGTTATATAATAATAGGAGGTGATTGGAATACATATCAAGATCCCAAATTAGATAAATCAAGTTCACACAGGTCCTTTAATAATCAAGCAGTGATAGCATTAAAGGAACTTAAAACAGATTTTAAATTATATGACCCATTTAAATACACAAATAATCTAATAAATTCAAATAACTTTACTTTTTATTCAAGTTGTCATAAAATGTGGTCTAGGATTGATTTTTTCCTAATTTCAGACGTACTAATTACTTTAGATCCCTGTGTATCAATACAAGCTCGACACTTATCGGATCATTCTAGAATCACATTCATTTTTAACAAAGACACTAGAAATAGTAGGCGTCATAGAGGTTATAATTGGTCTCTAAATCCATATTTATTAAATAAAGAAGATATAACTAAAGAAGTTCAAGAGACCTGCAATCATCTACTAGTTAATCTCTCTAAACACCGGCATCCATCTGATATAGAATGGGCAACGACCAAAGCACAAATAAGAGGAATCTTTCTTCAAAAGGCTACTTATTATAAGAAAATACAAACTAGAGACATACAAGAATTGGAAACTAAAATTAAGTTACTAGATCAGGATTTAATTGGGAACTATAGTAAACAAACTGAAACGGAGTTATTAAAATGTCAAAAAGATCTTTTTTTACTACAAAATAGTAAATTGTCATTTTATGAACAGAAAATACTGGTAAAATACGCTAATCATATTCAGACCCCATCAAAAGCACTAGCTCGTATCATTAATCAATCGAAAATACCTTCTCAAATTTCTGAAATACAGTTTAATAATAAAAGATATACCAATACTGAAGACATTATGAATACCTTTGAATTAATATTCAATCAAATCTATGGCGAGCATCAGGAATTACTTAGAAATAAGAGTAATAACGATTTTCTGCAGAAGATTATCTTTCCAAAAATTGGTGATGAGTCTCATGAGAGTTTAATCAAACCAATTTTCTCTGAGGAGATAACAGATACAAGTAATAATTTGAAGCCACATAAAGCTCCAGGACCGGATGGTTTGACTTCTGAATTTTACAAAACTTTTTGTGATATCTTGGGTAAAATACTTCCACATGTATTTAATTATATAATTAATAATAAAATTAATGATCCGCATTTTAATGCCTCGAAAACAATTCTTATACCTAAAGAGAATGCAGATCTTCGAAATCCGGATAACTATAGACCCATTTCACTTTTAAATATAGACATGAAAATTATGACATCTATTTTAGCCAATAGATTGAAGAAGGTAATAAACCTAATAATATCTGATGAACAAGCTGGTTTTATAAATGGCAGACAAACTACTGATAATATGTTATCACTTCATACACTAATTTCTTATGCCACTCATAGAAATCTTAATGTTTACGCACTCATAATTGATGCTCAAAAAGCTTTCGATAGAGTTAATTAAAAATTTTTGTTTGATATTTTATCATATTTCAATATACCCCAAGACTTCATTTTAACATTAAAAAAGTTATATAATAATCCCTATACAACTTTATACATTAATAAAAATTTCTCAAAAAGAATACAAATTAAGAATGGTACCCGTCAAGGATGTCCGCTATCTCCTACTTGGGGTATATTGTCCTGAGTTGAGAGAGCTCAGCCTCCAGTTTGGCTAAATAGCTGCATCTCTCGCAAGTATTTGTGTTATGTGGGAGGAGGAGAGGGTTCTGAATTAGAGAATGTTTCACTTGAAAGAAAGTTACTGTTTGTCGTTTTTGCATTTAGTTACTTGTAACACATTGCACTCAAGTTACCTGGCACTTGCTCACTAAAGCAATTATATAAGTCAGCACTAAAAATTAAAAGCACTACACCCTCACTCCCCACTGGCCCTTGTTTTCAATTAAGGATTTCCCAATATTATTCTAGCATGTCCAAAGGTCAGTTGTCAATCTCCTCTCCGGTCCAGCTGGTGAATCTGGGAATCTTGAGGCAATGTTATAACTGCCTCATGTACACAGACAACCCTCTTCTCCTCCCACATAACACAAATACTTGAGAGATGCAGCTATTTAGCCAAACTGGAGGCTGAGCTCTCTCAACTCAGGACTGGCAAGACCAGACAGGAGGAGAAGGCAACTACACACACCACAAAACCAGCCTCACATAATGCTACCACTCCACTGAATCAAACACATAAACACACAAAGACATACTCGAGGCTCTGAGTAAAAATTTACCTAAACAGCAGAGGCCTCCAAAGCAGACACCCAAACAACTGCTACCTCAAGACACCCCACAAGCAACACATAAACCACAAAAGCAGTGTGCAAAGCAGTCACAGCCCTTAAGGCCAAATACAACACCAAACATACTTGTCATAGGTGACTCCATAGTCAGACACACTGACGTCCCACTCACCAGGCTGAACAAGGAGAGGGTCACAGTAAGCTGCCTATCGGGCGCTAGAATCCGCCACATAACACAAGCACTCGGGTCACTCCATGGCAAGTACAAATATGACACAGTCATTGTCCATGCTGGTGTGAACGACCTGAGACGTACCTCCCTGGACTACATGAAAAGAGACATAGAGGAGCTCTCTGATTATGTAGCCCAGGTAGATATGACCCTAACCCTGAGCAGTATCCTTCCTTCACCAAGAATGATGCCACAATATAGAGACAAGATGATCAGCTTTAACAATTGGCTTAATGTCTGGTGTCATTCAAAGGGGATCCAGTGTCTGTCTGCCTGGGATGACATGCTTGACAAGCCACGCTGCTTAGGGCGGCTTGCACCTGTCACCCTGGGATTCCGGATATTGGCTAAGGCTCTTGCCACCCCATAGTGCCTTTTTAGGCAAGGCTCAAATTCTAAACCTACCACCCTAGAAAACAAAAATGGGAAGAAACTGAGGGTAATGCTGCTCAATGCCAGAAGTCTAAATCTCAAAATGCACACTCGAGGCCCTTCTCAGTATGGAGAACATCGATGTCTGTGCTGTAACTGAAACCTGGTTCAAGGCTCCTGAGAGCACCCGGCACTATTAGGTTTTACCTCATATCATGCGTTCGCCCCAAAACCCGGACCACACCACAAAAGGAGGGTGTATCCATATTCATAAAGGATACTCACACCTCCAGGTTGGTGGCAACGCATCAAGCTTCAGAAACCATCCAGGTGCAACTAACCATAGGCAAAACTGCTCTACAAATTGTAGCATGCTACAGGCCACCCTCTCAAACTCAGGAACCCCACACAGCCTTCCTGAAGACACTGGAGGGTATAAATGTTTCTCCAAACACCATCATATTGGGTGACTTCAACTACCCGAATATAGACTGGGAACATTACTCAAGCCCTAACTTTCTAGCCCAACGGTTCCTGGAGTTCATAAATTCAAATGCCATGGAACAGCTAGTCACTGTTCCCACGAGAGGAGAAAATATACTAGATCTCATTGTCACAAACATGGGGACAAAATGCTCCACACGGAAGTATATCCCTCATTGGTGAGATCTGATCATAAACTAATCTCACTGGAAATCCACATCCCGCCCCACCCCAAGCAAAAAGACCATAGTGAAGAACTTCTCTAAAGCAAACTTCACACTACTCAAGACTGGTGTGGTATCCTTCAAGGCCCCTGAGCCAGAGGAAACCACAACCCAAGCTAGGGAAGCCCTTACAAATGCCTTCTATGAACACCTCCAGGACTGCATGGATCAGGCAATCCCAAATAAAACCAAGACTCTTTCCACAAAGGGCAAACGTCCAGTCTGGTGGACCCCAGCCATCAACAAACTTTACAATAAGAGGAGAAAGCTATTACATGATAGAACAAAATCCATAAAAGGGAAGTCACCCCTGATCATTATTAGTAAAAAATACGAGCACTCATAAAATCAACTAAGGCCAATTTTGAGAGAAAATTGCCATGGATTCAAAGGACAATCATAAGGCCTTTTTCAGCTATGTTAGGAACCTGGGTGGAAACTCCCAGTTATGCTCAGAATTAGTCCAAAATGATACAAAATCACTGAACCCACAGGCATTGCCAACATACTGGCAGACAGGTTCAGTGCAAACTTCACCCTCTCCCCTAAAGGAGAGATAACTATCCCAGCCGAGTGTAGCCTCCCGGACATCTCAAATGCGCAGGTGAAAGCTGCTCTCTCTAAAGCTAAAACACAGCATCAATGGGACCGGATGGTGTCCCCGGCTGTGTGCTACACGAGCTAAATGAGGAATTAAACCCGCACATAAGGCAGCTGTTTAATCTCAGCCTTACCACAGGATACGTGCCCAAGGAGTGGCGTGACGGCAACTGTGGTCCCACTCCACAAAGGCGGTGCCTCTACGGACCCTGGTAATTACCGCCCCATAAGCTTAACAAGTCTAGTCTGCAAAGCTATGGAGAGGATCATAATGGAGCTCATAAACAAAGATATAGGGGACTTGCAGACATTGGACCCGACCCAGTTTGGCTTTGTCAAGGGAAGATCATGCCTTTTGAACTTGGTTGACTTCTTGAAACAGTCACCAAGGCCATTGATGAGGAAAGGCAGTCCATACAGACTACCTTTACCTTGCAAAGCTTCGACACAATACCCCACTCGGGTATTGTAGAAAAACTTACCAGCTTAAATGTAAACCCATATGTCACAAGATGGGTTGCAAACTGGCTTAAGGACAGAACCCACAGGGTTAGAGTTGCTGGCGCTGTGTCAGACTCCAAGCCGGTCACAAGTGGTGTCCCACAGGGCTCGGTCCTTGGCCCCTATTGTTTGGCATCTACTTCTCAGAAGTACAGGCCAACATGGGAGGACTTTGGCTGACAAAGTTTGCAGACGACTGCAAACTGGGCCATAGTGGAAAGTGCATCGGACACGGATATCCTTCAGAAGGGACTCACGGAAACAGATAGCTGGTGCCAGAGCCATGGCCTGAAGTTAAACGCCAAAAAATGTATAGTCATACCCTTCGGGAAAAACAAGGTAACCCCAAGCTACCATATAGGTGGCAATCCACTAAGCACAGAAGAGGTTATCAGGGACCTGGGGACCCAGGTTGACAGTGGCCTTTCTTTTGACACTCACATTGCTAAAGTGGTTAGAAAGACCTTCTACATTGCCCACCTGATCTTTAAGGGATTCACATCCAGATCTAGTGAGGTCATTGTTCCCCTGTACTCTTCACTTATCAGACCAATGATCGAGTACAATGCCCCATTCGGGATGTATCTCACCCGACATCTGCAGCAATTGGAGAGACCCCAAAAGTTCCTCACCAAAAGGATAAAGGGACTCCAAAATCTGTCATATGCTGCCAGATTGAAGAAACTCCAGCTCTATTCAGTCGCATACCGTCTGCTCAGAGGTGACATGTGCCTGACATACAAGGCCATGTCCAACCCGGAATTAATGGACATGCTCCACCTCAAAAAATCCAAATCCACCAAAACCACTAGAGCAAGCGACTTAAACCTTAGCACAGATATAAATAGGACGTGCTGGAGGGATAGATTTATCACTCAGAGACTCCCTATGCTGTGGAATAAAATCCCGGTCCATGTGAGGCAGAGCACCTCGCTGACTCTGTTCAAGAGAAATCTAGACCTGTGGATGGGAGATCGTAGGTTTACCCCAGGAATCATCTCTGTGTCACTGCTGGACAGAGGCACAACAAACTAATGGGCACAGTATTTTTCATATAAGGGGTGGCGTAAGCCACAATAATTTGGGCTAGGCTTATAAATGCCTTAGGGCAGATAGCCTAGTATAAACCTATGAACCTATGAACCTATATTATTCAATTTATACTTAGAACCACTATTTTTACATATTAAGCAAAATATTTATCATAATGCTCCAATAATATATGGTATGAAAATATCCATGGCTGCTTTTGCTGATGATCTTAATATTTACTGTACAATGCCTGTTTCAGATATTAAGAAAATATTAAAAGCAGTGGAAAATTTTGCAGAAATATCTAATTACAAAATAAATTTAAAAAAAAAACAATTTATTTCCTTTAAAGACGCCTACACCCTTTTTGCTTTTACCATTGATAGGTCAGTTAAAATCCGAAGAAAAAATAAAATATTTGGGTATTGTTTTCTCAACAGATAATAGAGACTTTTATGCGAACAATGTTAAGCTAATTTAGGATCATATATTGTCTGATTTAAAAAGATGGAATAATCTGAAATTACCAATAATGGCAAAGGCTTCAATTATTAAAATGAATGTACTCCCCAGAATATTATATATTTTTCGAGCTACTCAAGTCTCAATTTCTAGGAAATTCGTTAAACAACTTCATACGGAATTAGGTAGATTTGTATGGGAACCTAGGAAAACTAGAATATCTTATGATAAACTGATGACTCCGAAAAATAAGGGTGGTTTAGAATTACCGAATTTTGAAGCATATTATTTAATAATAAATGCTAATAGAATTCTAAGAGTGGTTAACTTTGACAAGTCCAGTACTAAATGGTCACCCAAGTGGTTGATTCTGAATTACAAACATGCTGTTAGATTGGGTATTAATTTTAAGGCATTACCTTTTTTAAATAAAGATACCTTTAAAATGTACGCTTTGATGGAACATATTAGATTATATATAATATCAATACAAAACCTGTTTAAATCACTAAATCTCTTACAGTATATGATGACTTTCCAACCATTTCACAAGAACCCGAATTTGAAAATCGGTAATCAATTGATAGATCTTAAAAAATTCCCACTTATAATTGATCTAACCATACTTGATTTATATCCTTTTCTTGGTATCGCAATACACGACATGTTAAGAGAGATGAGCCTTCCTAACTCTTATTTAATTATAATGAGACAATTAAAGGATCTTTCAATAAGTTATTTTAGTAATTTCAAAATTAAAGAAGAAGACTTAACCATTTGTTTAAACTTATGCAAACTCTTATGCAGGACTTCAAATTTATAACGGCTTCATATAATTTGATAAAAGACGTGAAATATAATAACCAAATACTCTTATCCAAATACTGGAAAGATAAATTATTACCGATTGATGATAATAAAATATTGAAAGCAATTAATTTAACCTTAAAATCAGTATCTCTTCAAAAGCTATTATTTACTCAGCTGATGATATTTAATAACGCTTACTACACTCGTCTCAGTTTGCATAAATTCAACTCTAAAAATTCACCTAAATGCCCATATTGTATCGATCAAATGGCTAATCTTTTACACATGTTCTGGAGCTGTAAATGTGTATTCAAACTTTGGAATTCTTTAAAAATTCAATTACAAAAAATGGGTTATCAACAGTCCACACTTTCTTGGGAGTTTATGATATTCCTCCGAATAACTTGGACAGATCCCAAATGATCATACTCATAAATATTTTCTTGTTAATGAAGCTTTATATAGCTACAAATTGGCTGAATCCATCTCAGACTTCATGGGAAAACTTTAAAAGTGTAGCGATAAAACATATTTTAGCACATAAATTACTAATTAAAGATCATAAGAAAAATATAAATAATATAAAAATATGGGAGCAAATCTTTAACATTGTGTTAGCTTAATGTTCTAATCCACTTTTCCCCGGGAAGTACATACTTAATATGGAGATTAGTATAGATAAGTCTTATATTGATACTAGATTTTTTTTTTTAATACCTTTTTAGAATTTTATCTTAATGTATAATGATCTTATGTAACTGTTGGAAGCATTCATGTATATAATGTACATATGTTGTAGTATTGTATTAACAATTGGAAAAGAATAAAGATTTATTGAAAAAAAAATAATTATTTAGTGACTTCAATCCTCAGTGATTTACCAGAAAACCACACATTTTATGAGGAACAAACCAAAAATATCAGGCAAAAATCTGGACATTCTGTGAAAATCTGGACAGTTGAGAGGTATGGCCATAAAATGCAATACAGCAGTACAGATAAGCAGAAAGGAGAAAAAATTTCATGATAAGAAAATATAAAATTGGCAGCAGCTATGGGACATGCCAGTCTTCACTATCTTGTGAATGTAGTATGTGTACAATTGCATTTGGGCAGTGTGCCATCCAAAATATAACCCCAGCACCCACCACAAAGACACAGCATGCTGAAACAGGCCACCCCACTCCACATGTGCAATATTAATATGCAGGCAGTGCAATAGAGGGAATGACTCAATACTGAAGTAAAACCCCAGCACAAGTGCAGTCTTGTGTGTCCAAATAGAAGCATGACAACAAACTCACCATACAAGATGTCAGTCATGGCTAACACATTGAATTCTGCTAGGGGCAATGAGCCTGCCTGTGATGTGTGTGCAGGAATGATAATTAATGAACATGCATATGTGCAATGTTTGGAGACAAAACAGTCCTGCACACTTACAAGCCCAGAGGACAGAACACAATAGAAGTCATACACCATGTTGATTAACATGTAAAGGAATAAATAGCTAGCCAGACTACTAATCTTCACCACATTCCATGTATTCTTCTACATGTGTGACACATAACATTAAAGGCAGTGGAACATAATGAGACGTCATTCAACATGCATACAGTCCATACTACTAGCATATATTTGTCAAGGAAGGTACATGCCAAACAATGGTATGATACATAGACATGCAGGAGCCACAGACTAATTGAGGTACCTAAATATGGCTGCAGAATGGGGGAGATATATTGTAACAGCATATGTAAAACATGTTTATCTTTTTGTTAACCAGGTAAGCTCATTAGGCGCAACTTATTTCAGAATTATTCTAAGAGTACTGGTCTGTGTAGGTGATGAGCAAAAAAAATTACACTCTGCAAGTGTACATGAAGGAGTCAATTCTATGACTAAATGAAGTCATATGTAATACATAAGTCATAGAAGGCATGCGTATGCATATATGCAACAGATTTCATTACAGGGCACAAGAAGTTTTACAATCCCAACCGCTGCAGAACAGCAAAGTTCCACATTTGCAAAAGCCACTGAAATTATATGAGGCAGATGCACCAACATCATATGATCCCATGAGTGTGTTATGGTGTAATCCAACAATCATTTCCACACCACATATTTTGTTCCAAATAAAAGTATGACCGTATAAGGTATAACAGCTAATACAAACAGCCGGTAAGTAAAAGGGTCAACAAGCAGCACAAGTGCAAATGAATTAGCTAGTGTATACTGGCAGGACCAAACACGACAGGATGAGAATCGCTGATCAATGTTTAGTCCCAGGTACATTAATGTTCACAAATAGGCAGTAAAAATACATGCATGGCCAACTATGTGGACTCTGAAAAGTTAAGCACTGTGCAACAATGCCAAAACAAAATGCTCTGTATGTACAATAATGGTGGTAATTAGGACGTTAGTCACAATGCCACAGAGTATAGAAATGACAAGATAGCAGCTGCCAATATGCAATATCAAAAATAATGTAAGAAATGATATAACAGAAAATGTTCAGATGCACACAATGCAGAATGCATTGGCAATGCATGAAACACTGCTCTGTGTAGAGGTATGTCTTTATAAAGAAAGAAAAGATATGTGATGTATAATGTATGCAAATGAAAAAAATATGGTTTGTTTTCTTTTCTGTTAATGTATGTTTGCCTATGTCTTAAGTGATAATTTAATAAAAGTGTTTTAAAAAAACTTGGAAACCATATGTGTTGCTAAACATTGTTATTGACCAGTCCACTATTACCTTAAAATCTGTCCTTTTTATACATAAACTCAAAATCACTCAATTTTATATGCACGGACACACAAATTAATTTTACAAAATGGCTTAAAGGCATTTTTTGTCATCAATTATTTTTCTTACTTTACTTATTAGAATGAATTAATTCTTTGAGGTTTTTCTTCTTTTTTACTGAGGGCTTTTTGGCACCCCTGAGCACAATATATATATATATATATATATATATATATATATCTTAAAGAAATAAAATAAATAGATAACTAAGAGGAGAAAGGCAAAATATAACTTCTAAAGGAAAAAAAATCAACAATTACTGTCAGATTTGTATGAATAAATAGTTTAATAATATGTTAAGACAAGGCATATAGGCCTTAAGAAATGTAAGACACAGAGAATGTACTGCTACTCCTTTAACTTCACTTCTCACAAGCCTGGCCCTCTCTTTGTTGTGTGATCGACATCCCATAATACTTCTTCTAACTCATAAGGTATGCTGTACTTGTATTAAGTATATGACATCCTTCTTTTATTGGGAATCAGAAGATGCTCCTCTGTTATTATTCCTCACATTTATTTATTTATTGAATTTGTGTGGAGCACTGATCAATATTGACCAGTTAGAGTTTCAACCCAGAAGAAAGGCAAAACTGTATGCTTGAGAAGCATAAAATTAGACAGTGAGGTAAAATGCAATATCATGTATTAAATAAAGACCGTATACATAAAAATGCAGAAAATGAGCATTATTAATGTGTGACAGCATGCACTGATATATGTTATATACATTATATAAATGAAAATGAAGGTAACTTTAGAAAAATAAGTATAAAAAAGTAAAAAGTATAAAAAAAGGTAAAAAAAATTGCACTTTATTCATCTGCTTTTACTGTATTTGTGTTTCTTCCTACTTTATTACTAGGGGCATTGACTACAACTCTGAACTGAGATATATAACAATACGCATTTTTTTATGTATTTTTTTTATTGTATCTGCTTTATTTTCTGAAAAAAATATATACTTGTTTCCCGCCTTTCTAAGCTAGTTTAGTCCAGTTTTCAGGTTAGTGCTAAATTCAGGGCTGTGTTACAAATCTCTGTGTTTGCCATACCTTACTTGGATAGAAGGAAGTTTCTCTATTCACCTGTGAGAGAAGGGAGCTTTGAGAAGAATATCTTTCCCTGGAGGAGTGGTTTCAGCCAAGAAAGTAGTAGTTTATTGGCCATTTTGGGCTAAGTTCTCTCTCTTTAATTTCCCTGCTACAAAAACTGCATTTGCCTGGTTTTGCATGCCGGGCAGCACCGGTTAGCTAGGGTATATCTATTTCTGGCTCCACAAAGTCTCCTCTTCAATTTTTCCCTTGGAACTAGACAAACTTTTAACTTAAGCACTCAAGCCATTCATTTCTCAGCCCGGCACTTGCTCAAAACTCACAGCAAGCACTTATAAACCCTAGCACTACAGAAGGACAAGGCTCTCTATTCAATCTTACCAACCATTCAGTAAAACAGTTTACTGTACCTATCCAGGCATGTCCAAAGAGCAGTTTCAGGTGTACTGTCCAGTCCAACTGGTGAATCAGGACATTTTGAGGCAATGTTACAACTGCCTCTTGTACACAGACAACCCTCTCTCCTACCACCAAACACTAATACATGCGAGAGATGCAATTATACAGCCAAACTGGAAGCTAAGCTCTCTCAACCCAAGACTGGATCAGACAGTCAAGAGGAGAAGGGAAATACTGGCATCACACCACCAGTCTCAAATAGGTCCATTAAACCAGCACCGGCAAAAAACACACGTAAATACACAAAAACATACTCGGAGGCTCTAAATAAAAATCTGGAAAAGCAACAGAGCCCTCCAAAGCAGACATCCAAGCAACCTCCACCCCCCCCAACACAAACCATGAAACACATTCTTCACAAAACCAGTGTGCCATGCAATCACAGCCCTCAAGGCAAAATAACATACCCAACATACTAGTAATAGGTGCCAGGATCCACCACATAACACAAGCCCTCAGGTCACTCCAGAACAAGTACAAATACAACTCTGTCATTGTCCATGTTGGTGTGAATGAGCTGAGCCATACCTCCCTGGACTCCATGAAAAGAGACATGGAAGACCTCTCTGATCACGTAGCCCAGGTAAGTATGACCCTGATCCTGAGTAGCATCCTGCCCTCACCAAGAGTGATACCATGGTATAAAGAAAAAAAATATCAATTTCAACAATTGGCTAAGTTTCTGGTGTCATTCAAAGGGGATCCAGTGTCTGTCTGCCTGGGATGACATGCTCGACAAGCCACGCTGCTTCACTAGAGACGGCTTGCACCTTTCACCCTTAGGCTTTTGAATACTGGCCAAGGCTCTTTCCACCCCCATAGTGCCATTTTTAGGCAAGGCTCAAAAGACAAACCCACCACCATAAATAGCACAAGTAACAAAAATCTGAGGGTAATACTACTCAATGCCAGAAGTCTAAACCTCAAAATGCATACACTCGAGGCACTCCACAGTATGGAGAAAATTGATATATGTGCAGTAACAGAAACCTGGCTTAAGGCTCCAGAGAGCACCCCAGCACTACCTGGCTACAACTCATACCATACATTTCAGCCACAGAACCCGGACCAAAATACAAAAGGCGGGGGAGTATCCATATTCATCAAGAATACCCACACCTCCAGGTTAGTGGCACAGCACAATGCTTCAGAGATTATCCACGTGCAACTAACAATGGGCAAAACTGCATTTCAAACTGTAGCTTGCTACAGATCACCCACCATGTCCCAGGACTCCAATTCCGCATTTCTGGAAACACTGGGTAACATAAAGGTCAGATCTGCTCAGAGTTAGTGCAGAATGGCACAAAATACACTGAGCCAACCAATATTACCAACATCCTGGCAGACAGGTTCAGTGCAAACTTCACACCTTCTCTCCCCCAAAAGGGCCCATAACTATACCAGAAGAATGTAGAACCCCTGAAATCACAGACACTCAGGTTAAAACAGCCCTCTCCAAAGCCAAAAACACACCATCAATTGGACTGGACGGTGTCCCAGGCTGCGTCCTACACGAGCTCAAAGATAAACTAACCCCTCACCTAAACACACTGTTCAGACTCAGCCTCTCCACAGGCTACGTACCCATAGAGTGGTACACAGCAATGGTTATTCCGCTCCACAAAGGTGGAGCCACAACAGACCCCGGGAACTATCGCCTTATAAGCCTGACTAGTTTGGTCTGCAAGGCTATGGAGTGCATCATCATGGAACTCATTAACAGAGACATTGGGAACCTCCAAACACTGGACCCTACCCAGTTCGGCTTTGTTAAGGGCAGATCATGCCTCCTAAACCTGCTGGACTTCTTTGAGACAGTTACCAAGGCTATAGACGAGGGAAAGGTGGTACACACAGCCTACCTAGACCTTGCAAACACCTTCGACAATATTCCCCATTCTGGTATTGTAGACAAGCTCACCAGCCTGAACATAAACCCCTATGTCACAAGATGGGTTGCCAGTTGGCTCACGGACAGAACCCACATGGAGAGAGTTGTGGGAGGTAGGTCTGACTCTAAACCAGTTACAAGTGGCATTCCCCAGGGCTCAGTAGTAGGACCCCTCCTGTTCGGCATATACTTCTCAAAGGTACAGACAAGCACAGAAGACTATGGCTGACAAAGTTCACAGACGACTGCAAACTAGGGGCTATAATTGACTCCGGCTGACACAGACATTCTCCAAAAGGGTCTCACTGAGACGGATACCTGGTGTCAAAATCATGGGCTCAAGCTAAATGCCAAAAAGTGCATATTCATTTTGGAAGTAACAAAGTACCCACAAGCTACCACATAAGTGGTAGTCCCCTAAATACAGAAAACGTAATAAGGGATCTGAGGACCCAAGTAGATAGTGATCTCTCCTTTGATAATCACATTGCCAAAGTGGTTAGAAAATCCTTCTATGTGGCCTAACTAATCACAAAAGTGTTTGCATTCAGATCAAAATAAGTCATTGTGCCCCTCTACTCATCACTCATCAGACCCATCATAGAGTACAACGCCCCATTTGGGATGTACCTTACAAGACACCTGCAACAGCTGGAAAGACCACAGAAATACCTCAGCAAGAGGATCATTGGCCTCAAACAGATGCTCTATGCAGCTCGACTGAAGAAATTCCAGCTGTACTCAGTTGCATACCACCTGCTCAGAGGTGATCTCTGCCTGACATACAAGGCCATGTCCAACCCAGAATTGATGGACATGCTCCACCTAAAGAAAACCTTATCCCCTTGAGCCACACATTCTAGGGATCTAAACCTCACCACAGCAATAAATAGGATGTGCTGGAGGGATAGATTCCTGTCCCAGAGACTTTCCATGCTTTGGAACAAGATTCCAATCTACATTAGGCAGAGCTCCTCACTAGCACTCTTCAAGAGAAACATTGACGAGTGGATGGGAAACAGAAAGTTTACCCTGGGGATCACTTCAGTGGCTCTGCTAGACAGAGGCAGAGGGAACTAATCTTAGGGGGTGTTGAAAGCCAACACATTATGGCTAGGCTTATAAATGCCTTTGGGCAGATAGCCTAGTACCTACCTATGAACCTATAACAATGGGAATTGTAAGATGAGAGTAAGGAAGAGGATTTCCAAAAAGGAAAAGTAAAGAGCATAAGAAGCATACAGTGGCACAATATTTGGACTGTGTACGAAGTATCAGTATTAGCATATACATTTATACAGAGATTCTATAAAACTATCTGTACACTATAGCTAGTGAGTCATAGGACTGATACATTACTTTATCTGATAACATGTACATTCCAAGTATCACAGTGGATTCATGAGTCACAGTAACTGTCCAGTTTCAGTTCTACACCCTCATGGATGGTAGACAATGTTTCAGTAGGCAACATATATGGTATGCTTCTTCAGATTTCATGGCAGGTGAAAACAGATTATGTGGCACTTTGATCATTTAAATTTGCTCTTTCTGTTCCTTATTCACTCTAGTTTGGTTCTCAGGCAGGAAAACACTTGTTTGTAACTTATGATAAGTGCTATGGCTATGGCTGTCCATGCATATCATTTTCCTGGACCAAATAACATTTGGGATTTTGGTTGTGATCTAGCATGGTTGTTTGGATCTCTGATTTCGGAACTCTTAAGTTTTGATCTGGAATTACTCTAACCCTTCCTCCTTCATATTCTTGGCCTCACTGTCAAATAGTTGTAAAAGATTTGTAATTTGCAGTATGATACTAGTAATAAAAAAGGTGTTGGGAGCTTTGATGTCAGTATTCTTCCCACTGATAACCAGAAGTAGACCATCTTATTGCCGGCAGTGGAATATTTCTTTATTGTAGCAATGTTATAATAGCCCATTTGACATCCTTTCTGTGTTCCCAAAATTTTTCTGTGTTCCTTTTGCTCCATGGCAGGCATCCAATTTCCTTAATCTCCTTTATATTTTTATATTTTGTCTCAGTGACATCTGTTATTGTTTTTTTTCTTTTTCTTTTGCTCTGCTGTGCTCAGTATCTTGCCTACCTATGCTACCTGTATTATTTACATTTGACTTAATATTCCTTAGTCCAATTATCCCTCAGGGGACACTGTATCTTTTAGTTCCTATCACTATCTACTGCTTATCTCTGACCACCAACTTTTTATGTCTTTAATGTGTTAACAAGGAGGGCTTTTTTTTGCTGTCACCTTTGCTCTTTCCTCCTCTTAACTTCTTCTGTGAGAGTAAGTCTAGCTTGAGACATATGCATATTGTTCAGACTTACTATAAACTCTGTTTCTTTCAGACATGTACTAATGGTTAAGGGTCTAAGCAACTTGTGTGTTCGTCCACCTTATCCCCTTGAGCCACACGCTCTAGGGATCTAAACCTCACCACAACAAAAAAAGGACATGCTGGAGGAATAGATTCCTGTCCCAGAGACTTTCCATACTTGAATCTTGTTCAAACAATTCTTTCATAAACATATTCTCTTGTAGTACAGTTTTGTGCTAGAAATTCCTCTGTCCACATTCAGACCATCTCTGCTACTCTATTATCTGCCTACCACATCCTGTCCCTTTTGTCATTGCTCATAAAAGACAATAGGCAACACGACTGGAACAACTACTCATGAATTTATTATTAAGCACTTTTCGTCCAAAACATATAGTTGAACTTCATAAGATAAAAAAGATAATTACCATACAATAATGATTGGCAGCAGATTTTTTACGTACCAAGAAAAACTCACCTGATTTCCTAGCCCTTCAAAATTTAAAGAAGCAACACTTTAAAATCATGATTAAATAGCGAAAAATGTTTTCTTTCGTTTTTGTTTCTTATTGATAGTTTATACCTAAGCAGCATCAATATCATCTTAAAATACATATAAAATAATCACATATTGTATAATAAAACAAAAACATCATCTTAATAAGCTTTTCAGTTTTAAACAGCATGCTATAGAGCACATATCATTTAAACCTGGAAAATTATATGCATTTAGGCAAATTTGCCATAAAAGCTCTAGTTTTTCTAATTCCACCATAAATGGACCACCCCTTGGATTAATTTCTACTTGGTCCAAGATCCAAAATTTAAATGTGTGTTCTGAATAGAAGTTAATATGTTTTGCCAAGGCATTATCGAAAGTATACTCTCAGTTTTACTGATGTAGAATGATTCATAACATTGACACTTAGCCACATAGACTATTATTTTGGAATTACAGTTATATTTCTTCCTACTGTTTAGATGTATATTATTTACATATAATGAGGAACCTGGTGCTGCGGTAGCGTTGTCACCTCACAGTAAGACGTTGTCCTGTTCGATTCTCAGCTAAAGTGTCTTCTGTGTGGAGACATGTGTGAATGGGCGTACCTTCGTTGAAGGTTGTGCGTCAGGGCTGGCAACTTGGTACGTAAAAAATCTGCTGCCAATCATTAGCGGACTGGAGTTCTGCTGTGGTGACCCCTAACCAGGAAAAGCCGAAAGATACAGCAACAACAACAAGTGAGGAACCTACCACAATATATTTGCAATAAGGGCAAGTGCCACATTGCCTCATCCCTATTAGATTAGGGTGTATTCTGAATACACATTCAAAGAGATTTTTTAGGTTTCTACCTCTTCTAACTTTAAATTTGGGTTCAATACCTAGTTTTTTCCACAAGTCCTTTATCCTCCATAAGAATATTCCAGTTTTTAACAAGGATATTTTTTATATATTGATAATCTAGATTAAATGTAACAAAACTAGAAGTAAAATTAGTTCTAGTTCTCACCACAACCAAACTAGATTCATGCTCAGATCTACCTAATACTGAGTTTATTACAGATGGAGGACTGGGATTCCCCTAGTGTTAATAAGAATGGGTCTATAAACACCATTAAGTCTTTTATTTTTAACCTCTTCAATTATACTTTCTACAAAGGTACTAGGGTATGCCCTTTTAATAAACAATTGTTTCAAATGCTGGCATTTATTATAAAAATCTTCCTCCATAGTAACCATTCTGGTGGCTGTCACCAGTTGCCCCTTTACCACCAATCTTTTTTGGTGGTAAGGATGTTCACTTGTAAAATGTAAGAATGTATTAGAATAAGAGGGTTTTCTATAAATTTTTGCTTCATACCTCTTATCTGCATAATTCTTAATTAAATGTACATCCAAAAATGAGGTTTCACATTGGTCAAATTTATATGTGAATTCAAGAAATTCAATAGTTTGGTTAAATAGTTGACCAGATTTTCTGCTTCCTCTTTATTACCTCTAATTAATAGGAAGATATCATCCAGATAGCATGTAAAGTACACAGTTTTAGAAGCAGTCTCATTTATATTAAAATATAAGAGTGCTCCCAATAACTCATCAGTAAGTTAGCAAAACTGGATCCGCAGGGGGCCCCATTGCTACTCCCCTACTTTGAAGATAGAAATTCTCCTTGAAATATATATATATAAATTATTAGACAATGCAATATCAAGGAGTATTTCTACCAAGCCTATATCACGTGGGGGGCACCCTTATTTCTAAGTGTGTGACTAACCCACTCAGCCCCCAAACTTTGTTGTATTGATGTTTATAAGTCTCTTATGTCAACTGTAAGGAAATTATGGTGCTCATTAAACTCTGACTCATTCACTTTTTGAAAGAAGGACCAAGAATCCTTACATATTGCATTTTCAGTTGACACATATTTTTTAAGGATGGAGTCCACTACTTTTGCACATGCATATGTGGCAGAATTCCTGCCATCCACAATGGGTCTAAGTGGGGGGTTTGACATACTTTTTTGAATTTTAGGGACTCCAAACATGGTTGGTGCTACCGGTGCTAAAATGAGCATGTAATTAAACAAACTGACATCTATCTTCCCTTCAATAAATAAATCATTTATAATAATTTTTATCCGCTGGTGAGCTTTATTGTATTCATTTAATGAGGCCTTTTGGTATGAATCAGTAGAGAGTAAAAGTTCTATTTTATTCTCATAATCAAATCCATAAATTCCAGGCCTCTGCCTTTATCGGGCTTCATAATACACACCTTCGCTGTCTTTAACACCTTAAGCCATGCCTGTTCGTCCCTAGTTAAATTGCATCTTTCACAGACATTCCTATTATTATACTGGTATGTTCTAAAATCCAGCTCACATATTTTTTCAAAAGATTGTAATAAATTATGCAGTGGTGGATTATATGTACTTGCAATTCTGAATTGTTGCAGTTGTTCCACACTTCTGCTCCCAAACAATGCTATCAAGTTAAGCTTCCTAACATACATCAGAGGTAATAAAGAAGAAGCAGAAAATCTGGTCAACTATTTTAACCAAACTACTGAATTTCTTGAATTCACATACAAATTTGACCAAAATGAAACCTCATTTTTGGATGTACATTTAATTAAGAATTATGTAGATAAGAGGTATGAAGCAAAGATTTATAGAAAACCCTCTTATTCTAATACATTTTACATTTTACAAATGCACACCATTACCACCAAAAAAGATCGGTGGTAAAGGGGCAACTGGTGAGAGCTGCCAGAATGGTTACTACGGAGGAAGATTTTTATAATGAATGCCAGCATTTGAAACAATTGTTTATTAAAAGGGCATACCCTAGTACCTTTTTAGAAAGTTTAATTGAAGAGGTTAAAAATAAAAGACTTAATGGTGTCTATGGACCCATTCTTAGTAACACTAGGAATCCCAGTCCACCATCTGTAATAAACTCGGTATTAGGTAGATCTGAGCATGAATCTAGTTTGGATGTGGATAGAACTAGAACTAATTTTACTTCTAGTTTTGTTACAACATTTAATCTAGATTATCGATATATAAAGAATATTATTGTTAAAAACTGGAATATTCTTATGGATATAAGGGACTTGTGGAAAAACTAGGTATTGAACCCAAATTTACTGTTAGAAGAGGTAGAAAGCTAAAAAATCTCTTTGAATATGAATTCAGAATACATCCTAATCTAATAGGGATGAGGCAATGTGGCAATTGCCCTTATTGCAAATATATTATGGTAGGTTCCTCATTATATGTAAATAATATACATCTAAACAGTAGGAAGAAATATAACTGTAATTCCAAAATAATAGTCTATGTGGCTGTCAATGTTGTGAATCATTCTACGTTGGTAAAACCCAGCGTAGACTTAGAGGTAGGGTGTATGAGCATATATATTGCATTAATAAGCAAAAATTGGATAAAGCCTTGGCAAAACATATTAACTTCTATCCAGAACACACATTTAAATTTTGGATCTTGAACCAAGTAGAAATTAATCCAATTTATGGTGGAATTATAAAAACTAGAGCTTTTATGGCAAATTCGCCTAAATGCATATCATTTTCCAGGTTTAAATGATATGTGCACTATAGCATGCTGTTTAAAACTGAAAGGCTTATTAAGATGATTGTTTTTGTTTTATTATACAATATGTGATTATTTTTTATGTATTTTAAGATGATATTGCTACTTAGGTATAAACTAACAATAAGAAACAAAAAAGAAAGAAAACATTTGTCACTATTTAATCATGATTTTAAAGTGTTGTTTCTTTAAATTTTGAAGGGCTAGGAAATCAGGTGACTTTCTTTAGTCTTATTTAATCTAGTATGGTAATTGTCTTTTTTATCTGATGAAGTTCAACTATATGTTTTGGACGAAAAGCGCTTAATAATAAATTTGTGAGTAGTTGTTCCAGTCGTGTTGCCTATTGTCTTTTATGAGTTTTAGAAGTTTTGTCACCTTTTGTTATTGCTGCAGCTATCATCTCATCGACCCGTTCTGTTCCAGTAACTATTCCCCACACCCTCTGCATGCCATTTTAACATACAGAGTCTTTTTTTAAGAAAACAACCTGCAACAAGCCAGATCCTTTAGATGTGTGCATTTCTGCATAAAAGCCTGACCTGATGGTGGCTACTGAATCTTGACTCAAGCAGGACTCACACCATATTAATAGAAGTTTCAATTCTTTTTGGAATGCTAGACCATGTGGCAGGCATAAAAGTGTCATTTTCTTCTGATAACCTGCAAAAAAAACTACTTTGTTGAATATGGCAGTTCTGATGATTTGTTTGCACTTTGCAGCTAAGGTTCACATTGGAGAGGCCAGCAAAGTCTACTACCACTTGATTTTCTGATGTAGTAGAGCAGTAACCTTATATTTACTGATCACTCAGATCTTCTGGCACATGCTGGTTCAACCTGCAAGAGATTCACTTATTTATTAAATTAGAGTCAAGTCTGTCCATCCCAAACACTTCAGTAAACATCACCACAACAATACTACATTACTCCAGCACCAAAAGCTTACTCCTACATATGCTAAAGTAATACAGAAAGCTTTGTTGCCTAAGCCTATTAGGTGTCAAAGATATCCTGTTAGCTTACCTCAGCCATGTAGTAGAAATACTAACGCCACACCCAAATCCGCACCCATACATGCTACTGGAGGTCAGCTGTACTACAAGACTACAACATTAAGGTGCTATAACCCTGCAGTACATCCCAGAAATGTCTTAGTCATTGGTGACTCCATTGTAAAACATGCAGACACGATACTTACCAGGTTGGCAAAGAAGAGAGTGACAGCTACCTCAGTGGTGCAAGGATTATGAATATAATTAGAATCCTTAAACCCCTGCACCACCACATATACAGTTATAACTTTAAGAGGGTGACTGATCATAGACAGCCCACCCTCAGAGAGATGCAAAGACATTGTTAAGCTCTTGACTCTTGTCTTTGTGGAGGGCAAAGTACTGGCATTGAGCAACATTCTACTGTCAAGAATGATGGCTAAACTCAAAGATAAAGTAATTGACTTCAGTAATTGGCAAGTAATTTAGGGTCATTCTAGAGAAATCTAGTGTATGTGTCTGCATGGGTTAGAATGGTCAAGAGACCAACCTGTTTTTTGCATGCTGGCTCGATCCTTTGCTCCCCCACAGTTCCTTTCTATTCCCTCTGTTGACATCTGGAATTATTTTCACTAGTATTATTTACAAGGCTATGGAACATATTCTAGCTGAACTTAATAAAGAATGGTATGAGTGACTTTATATCTCTGGACATACACCAGTTCTGCTTTGCAAAAGACAGATCATGCCTGCTTAACCTGGGTGAGTTCTTTAAAAGGTTACTGAGGCCATGGAAAAATGACATGCTGTCCACACTGCTTATCTGGACCTTGTTAAGGCCTTTGACAATACCTAACCCCCAATGATGAGTTCATAGGTTTTTACTATGTTAATGACTACAAGGGCCTTTTTAAGCCTAGTCATGCATCCCAAATGTCTGACAAGTGCTGGTACATGTGATAAGTGTAAGCAGGGGCTTGGGAGATGAAACATTTACAAGCAGGGATGTGGGTGATGAACCATTTACAGGCTCCCTGTGTCCATTAGAGACATAGGTGCCAAACCAGGGGTGAATTTCCTGTTCCCC
Organism: Protopterus annectens; assembly: GCF_019279795.1. Lineage (NCBI taxonomy): Eukaryota > Metazoa > Chordata > Ceratodontiformes > Protopteridae > Protopterus > Protopterus annectens. The sequence goes on along the minus strand of NC_056744.1, from coordinate 1,170,912,528 downwards.
ATACAATTGCTCAAGTTACACTTGAATTGGGTTAGGCAAGGAACTCTGCTTCACATGGATGGGGAGCCTGTTCCAGAGATGAGGTAGTGTATGGGATACATATCTCTCTCTCTCCAGCAAGTCCTGTTTATATCACAGGCAATGTTTAAGTCTTTAGAATGGGGTAATCCTGGTGCTGTTTGTTTTGTGGATATGCAGGAGGCCCATCAGAATGGGGTCTGGCAATGCCTTATATGCCAGGCATAGATCTTCCCTCAACAGCCTGTATGAGACAGAATACAGGGATAGGACCCTGAGCTGGTCTGCATAGGGCATGTTACTTATACCCTGCATTCTTTTAGTGAGGAACCTCTGTAGGTGTTCAGTTTGTTGAATATGCCTGGTTATGTGCATACCAAAGGAGATATTGTACTCAATGATAAGTCTGATGAATGCCAAATACAGTGGAACAATGACCTCCTTGAACCTAGATACCCTACCTTTGTTTATAAGTTGTACAACATAGAATGATTTCCTCACTGCTGTAGACATGTGGTGGTCAAAGGCTAGAGTACTTTCTATGTGTGTCCCCAAGTCCCTGACTACTGGGTCATCTCTGAGGGATGTGTTGTAGATATGATAGTTACCAGGGGTGAAAGACTTCCCAAATGCATTTCTTGGCATTCACTTTTAGTCCACTGCTCTGATATCAGTTGTTTCTCTGTGTCAGCCCTTCCTGGAGAACATATGTGTCAGTGGGGGATTCAGTGACAGCTTCTAATTTGCAGTCATCTGCAGATTTAGTCAGCTAGAGGACATTTACATTTGCCTTGACTTCAGAGAAGTCAATGACAAAAAGGAGCAGTCCCTCCCAGGACAGATTCCTGAGGGACTCTGCTCATGATTGGCCTCTTTGTAGAGGTAGACTCCCCAATTCTAACTCCCTGGGTCCTGTCTGTGAGCTAGCTGGCTATCCACTGGGTGATATAAGGGTTTGTACCTAACCTCTTGAGTTTGTTAACAATGCATGAGTGGGGCATTGTGTCAAATGCCTTGGCCAGGTCAAGGTAGACAGTGTGAACCTTTTTGCCCTCATCTATTGCTTTGGTGACATTCTCAAAGATATCCACCAGGTTGAGTGGGCATAACCTGCCCTTGATGAAACCAAATTGGGTTGGGTCCAGTATCTGGAGTTTTCCTATGTTATGATAATTCTTTCCATGGCTTTACATGTAAGACTAGTGAGACTTATGGGTCTTTAGTTTCCAAGCTCTGTAGATGGCCCACCTTTGTGCAGAGGGATGACTGTTGCTGTTCTTCACTCGTGAGGCACAAAGCTTGTTTGAAGGATACAGTTAAATAGCAACTCCAGAAGGCCTGATAGGTCATGTTCATGCTATTTAGAAGGCATCCTGGGATATTGTCTGGGTCCATTGATGCAGTGTTCTTGGCCATAGAGAGAGCATTAAGAACCTGTTCACTAGTGATAGTAGGGAGAGTTATATTTGATGCTATTTTATGAGGAAAAGTTGAGGGGGGGAGAGGGCTAAAGTTGGAGATGAATTTTCTGCCAGTAGCTTGGCTATATCTTCTGACTCAGTACAGGTGGCTCTATTAACAGTGATCTCTGCATACAATTGTGTATTGCCCTTGAGGGTGCAGACATAGCTAATGAATGCCTTGTAGTTGTCCTTGTCCTGGGAGGCCATATTTACCTCAAATTTGGCTTTGGTAGACGTCTTCTGAGTTGTTTGTTTAGTTTGATGGTAGTGTTTTTATCTTGCTGGGTGCTGCACATCCTATTTTCTGCCATGATTTTCTTCGCTCTGTTATACAGCCTATTAATATTGACGTTGTGATTCCTACAAGCTGGCTTGGTTTTTGAGTTCTGTACTTCTTTCTGGTGAGTACAGCTGCCTCTATGCAGCTATTAACACTCTTGTATAGGGTTTCTGTGAACAGTTCTACTTTGGCAGCAGTGTTCTTATTGTCTGTGGAGGTGGAAATTTGCCTTTTTATCACTTAATAGTAGGACGTTAGCCTTAGAGTTCTTGAATATTCCAGGGTTAGCTGGGTTCAAGATTTTATTTTTACTTCAAAGGAGGCCATTTTGTGGTCTGACCTCACCAGAGAAGACATTACCCAAGGGTGTGTACAGCACTCTCCCATATCAGTGAGGACTATATCCAGTATGGTTGCAGGCCTGGCTGGTCTGTTGACAGTCTGGTCCAGCGAGTTTGTGCTTACAAAATCCATTAATCTCTGTGCCTGAACGTTTGGTGTTATATATGATTCCCAGTTAATAGTGGGATAATTAAAGTCACCCATCAATATGGTATTGGGTTGGATGGTGAGTGTTTTCAATAAGTTTAATACATGGTATGGGTTTTCTGTGTCATAGAGTGGGATCTATAGCTTGCAAGGAGGTGATATTGGATTTTGCATGTGGTGATTTGAATGTGGAGAAGCTCAAGTGTATTGTCTTGTTTGACCAGGCTTGAGGTATATTTATTTTTGATGTAAATCAAGACACCTCCACCTTTAGTCCCTGTTTGTGGAGTAGCTGATCTAAATGTGTGGAAGGCATTATAAGCTTGCACTGCCAGTGTCTTCTCCATGGCTTTAAACCATGTCTCAGTGACAACACTGACAGCAGCATTCTTTAGGGTGAAGAGAGCTTCTAGGGAGTGGATTTTTTTGTTTAGACTCAGCACTGAGCATTAACTCCTTTAGATTTTCTTGGTTTTGATTTGCTATGTCAGAAGCACTTTCAATTTGGCAGTGCCTAAAAAGACACCATTGGGAAGGATAATCTTTTAGCTAATATTCAAAAGCCTAAAGGGGAGAAGTGCAGACCATAGCTGTCAAAGTAGCATGGTCTACTGACCATCTCCTTGATGCTGACAAATATTGCACCCCCTTTAGAATGACACTGGAAACTAAGCCAGTTATTAAAGTCCATCATCCTTTGTTCATAGTGTGACAGGTAGAATGCTGCTCAATGCTAGTCTCATACCAGCCTGGGACATATACTCCAAGAGTTCCATGATGTCTGTCTTCATATAGTCTAGGGAGGTACGCCTCGGGTCATTTAGACCCACATGGACGATGACTGTCATACTGGTACCTGTGGTCCAATGACCTGAGTGCGTATGTAGTATGGTGGATCCTGGCCCCTGATAAGCAACTGACTATGACTTTATAATTATTCAAAATTGTGAGAGGGACATTAGTGTGCCTCACAAGGGTGTCTCTAATTTACAGACTGTTGGATTCTGTGGTGGCTTTCTTTATGGGCTTAGAAATAAAGGCTCCATGAGATGTGGCTGTATGTGTTGATGTGGGTGTTGTTTTGAAAGAGTGCATTCAGACCTGCTGAGGATGTTTGTTATGTGTACTTCATCTAGGAGGGCTTTGGGATTTTGGAATGTTACATTAAGGTGTCTCAGCATATGTGAGTCTGTGTCTGATTTGAATTCTGTGTGATGGGTGCAGTGTGTTTACTATTGACAATCTTATTGACATTAGGAGTGCTTTTATGTGAGAGCTTTGCCTCCAGTGACATTGTGTAAATACATCTCTCACATATCATATCATTTTGCTTGAGAATTAAATGGTTGCCAGTAAACATGAGGCAATTTATACATTGCCTCAGGATGCTCATATCCACCAAACTGATAACGGAAATAGTGGGTAAGCTCATATCCATGACAACAGACCCTTTTTTATTGATTAGACAGTTGGAGTGAGAATAAAATTAATGTCAGGAGTGTATGGTTTGCAGCTCTGGGGGACAATCTCTCGCAATGAAACATTAACTCATATATAGTTTGCTGGGTAGAAATTGGCTATCTGACAGAACCCATAATGTTAAAGTTGAGGTATTTGTTCTAGACACACTAGTGGTGTCCCACAGGGCTCTGTTCTGGTCAGCCTTCTCTTTTGTATTTATTTCTTTGACATAAAAGCCAATATCAAGGGACTATAACTAACCAAGCTTGCTAATGATTGCAAACTGGAGGCAATTATCAAATCATATTCTGATACTCAAATTCTTCAGCAAGGATTGGATCAAACAAATACATGGCAAATTAATCATGGGCTTACCTTCAACTTCAATAAATATGGCATAGCTTCCTTTGGTAAGTCTAACATCAATACTGCTTACCATAGAGATAACATTCATCTTAAATCTGAAACAGTCATCAAGAATTTGGGTATTTATGTTAGTAAAAGATTCTCCTTTGATCACTACATCTCTGCGATGGTCAGAAAATACTGCTTTGCACAGCTTATTCTTTGTGGTATTTCCTCAAGGTCCAGTGAAGTTATAGTCCCTCTGTATTCATCCCTTTTAGGCCCACCATTGAATATAATGCACCCTTCAGCATGTACCTTGTTAAGCACCTAAAGAGACACTATAATGTTTTCTCACCAAAAAGATCTGAGGTCTCCATACTCTTAGTTACTGTGATAGACTAGAAGTCCTGTCCATCTACTCAGAATTATCCTAAGGGGAGAGCTATGCTTAGATTTCCATGCTACGAATGATGCGGGACCCTTTGAGCTTCTTCACCTAAACAGAACCACTGGTAAACACCCATTCTAAAACCCTAAACCTATACTACCACATCAACAACACTAGATAGCATGACAGATCCCTAACCAGTCTGGATGGGCAGATGGGCAATCCCACATTTTTAATAGGGTTGTGTGGAAAAAGTTTACATAATGGGGGACATTGTTAGTCTCCCAACAATATTGGGTGATTTGACTGAGCTTCTTGATGGCATTCTTGGCCAAAAGCTTATAAAATGTTTCCAGGTGTAGTATACATTCCTCTCCCTTCCTCTATTTTGCTCTTAGATAAACTGTTTCATTCACTTTCCTTTTTCTGACAAGGGAAATTTAGTGCTTCTAGGTTGCTGCAGCTTCACTGGGATTGGACCATTGTAGGTGACTGTAGGTCAGACTACTAGTACACTGCTCCCTGACCTGATCCAGCTTGTTCACACCTCCACCAGGCCAAATTCTAAAACTAGAAATTAATTTCTTCTTTATGTTACTCTAATTAATTGACTTTGTAGATATTAAAATATACAGTCATGTCCAATTTGCTGCACTGACTAGTCCCCTCCTTTTGGTCCTGTAAGACAAAAGAGAAAGAAATGATCTTCCAATGAAGCTGTCCTAGATTGTGCTCTGTTAGGTGAAACTGAATTACATACTAGTCAGTGTTGGTGGCATAGATGGATAAAGCCCTGACACTGGCTCAGGCAACCCAAGTTCAGTCAGAGTCTTTGCCACTTGATGATGCTGGCAAGGACAATAGGTGGATATATCCTGTGGAGGAGGGGGTGGATCAATATGAACACACTGTCACTATCCCCCTGAGAAGGGATAGTAGCACAGAGGGACAGCTTGGAGTGGGCAGGTGTTAGGCTCACCAAGCCACTGACTGGTGGCAACATCAAAGCAGGTGTGTAGAACCACATACAAAAGGTGGTATTGTGGGACCCCCTGGTGACACAATTTGTTTGTCAAGCCTAATCAGGGGAAGAGCATGGCTACAGAATTGCTGTCATTTCTGTGACACCAGAAAGCACCCTCATGGCTGCCTGAATGATGGTTTCCCTCAGATTTGCCTTGGGTCCAAGTAGAACTCCTGAAGTGGACAAACAAATGTGCACTGGCTGACCAATGGGAGGCTTGATGGTCAATAGGCAAGGGGGAAATCACGTAAAAGAAAAAACGTCTTGAGTTATATATTCTTTAGTAATGATCCAGAAACAGCCAGGAAGCTGTTTACGAAGCATCATTTTTAATTTAGGATAACAGTTTTCCAATAACTTCAAGAAGGGTCAGGAATACTAGACATTCCTGGCTAAAAGATGAACTTAAATCACGACTTGATTTTGAAGACAGCAGTTCATGTGGCTGCTGTGCTCAGTCTTGAAGTATGTTTATATTTCCCTGTGGTTGTGTGACCATTAAGTTAGTAGTTGTAATAGCAAAATGGGGGCAAAGTTCCCCACATGGGTATACAAGATGAGCTGCTTCCCTGAAAAAAAAACATAGATGTCAGTTGTGTGTTTCATGGGGGCTGGAAGGGGAGTCTCATTCCTTCTGGATCAATGAGTACAAATTTGTTAGGTTTTGTGCCACATTATCAAAGTGGACTCCCATTTAAAGAAGAATAATTTAGGCATCAAGATATTTATAAGGTTTACATGTTTGTCTTTGCCTTTGGCTTACAATATGGCTAAAAAAGGCTCATGGACTAGTTCTCACTCACTCACTCACTCACTCACTCACTCACTCACTCACTCACTCACTCACTCACTCACTCACTCTCACTCACTCACTCACACAAGTAGGAAAGAAAAAGAAAGAAAACAGATAACAAGATCAGTCTCTATGTGAATGGCACAGATGCATACGCAGCATTGGAGGATGTGGGGGACAGTCTGAGGAAGGACATTTGGTCAACAAGTAAATGGATAACATAATCAGCTTGTTTGTGGATGACACAGTGATACATGCAGCAGTTTAGGATGTAAAAAAAATTCTAAGGAAGGACTTGGGAAGGCTGCTCAAGTTGCTGAAAGATGTCAACTGATGTTCACTGCAGGGAAATGCAAAATACTGCACTCCAGCCACAATATCTCTGCAGGAAATATCAGCCAGGGAAAAGAACTAATAATCCAGAGCAGGAAAAGTACCATGGGGCGTTTAAATTACCTGGACTGGACAACCAAGAGCACAGTGAGACAACTGTAGCAGCAACAGATTTCTCCATGGTGTCACCCTCACAGGACTGGGTTTTAGGTGCTAAGATGTTAAGAAGTAATGACAGATGGAGAAGGTAATGGAGTCGGGGGGGGTGATGGATGAAGAGGTGCACAAAACTAAATTCACTTAAAAGGCAAGACTAGATAAGCTAATTATCTGTTTTTGCCATTAGGCAAACACAATTTAATGCTGGCCACTCATCCTTCTAAGTAAAGATTGAATAAAATGCCCTGCAGGCACTTCCACCATTTCATTAGAGTCAATATTATAACAGTAAATGCTTAAAATAGCAACTATACCAACTCCGAGATTGTACCATAGTGGAGGAAATGGCAAAGTCCCAAAAACGGGCCAGTGATTTTTTTCCCCTGGGAAAAAATCGCTGTTCCGTGTCTTCAGGATTTTGCCATTTTGGCATTTAGCTGTCGATTAAACAGCGTTTGCTATATTAAGTGTTCAGTTACTTAATAGGGAACCTTTCATTACCCTCTGCTAGTTTGACAACTGCATTGTTCGTGTGTATGTTTCTCCTTTATGTATATATGTATCACAGTAAGACCTCCCATTTGATTTTGGTCTCTCTGGACTTGTGTCTCCCTTTACCCTGTGTCTCCTGTACTGTATTTCTTGTTTTGTTTGACGTAGTCTGGTAGACTACAACATTCTTGTTCTCATTCTGACTTAGCTTATACTTTTTAAAGGCTTTTCTTTTATTTCCTTTGGCTTTTGTCATGTAGCCAATGAGCTATCTGGGATCCATGTTTAACATATTTAATTTATGAACTGCTGACAAATGTTTTGTTTTATTTAGGCTTATTATCAGTTGTACTAATCCAGAATGTATTCTTCTGCTTACATTACAGAACAATTCAAGTGAAGCTACAAACAGAATTCACGCAGGTAAATTTTCTTTAGTTGTTTGATTGATTACATTTGGCTATATTTTTCTCAGGTTGTACTGTTACAATATGTTCCAACAATATTGAGACTGATGCTTTAGACATGACAACTGGAGAAGGGGTGGTATGTCGTATGTACTCAAAACTATCTAACCAGGAACCATGCTAATTAGGGCACAAGTTCTAAGTTAGAATGATAGGAAAAGAGGAATGGCACTTAGAAAATAATGGCTGAAATACTGTAATACAAAACTGGTGCAAAATATTATTGAGTGTTGATGTTAGGATGAATCTAGTATTTTTTATTGAGACAATAAACCGGACACACACACACACGCACACACACACACACACACACACACACACACACACACACACACACACACACACACACACACACACACACCATGTGTGTGTGTGTGTGTGTTTATATGTATATGTTCCAAGACTCACTTTGTCTAAACTCAGAATATCTAAAACTTGAATCTTAATCTCATGTAGGCTAAAAGAGATTTAGTCCAATCACATTTGATGGAAATGTATAGTAGTCTCTAGAGAGTTAATGCTGGTATGGGTTTGGGTTTTAGGGTAGTAAGTCTTAACAAGGCAACTTATTATGGTATGCCATTTGTACTGTGTTAATGCCCACCTACAAATTTCTGTTTGTGTGCCAACAGTGATTCAGAGTGTGCAGTGTTTTCTGTCTTCTCTGTGTTTGTATGGCTGTGGAGTTAGTTTATTTAAGTAGGGAGTTGGGTGTGCAAGGGGGCTTCCCCCTTGCAAAAAGTCTTTTGGAGGAGTATTTGCTGTATATGATAATTTAGATAAAATGTGATTTGATTAAATCATTAGATTAAATGTATTTTAATTTAAATTAAATGTTTTGTGATTAAATTAAATGTTTATGTGTAATGTAATATATATATATATATATATATATATATATATATATATTTTTTTTTTTTTTATTTAATGTACAGTAATATGGGTCATGCGAGGTCATGTGAGTCAGAACCTATCTCAACAAGCAGTAAATAATAGTATAGAGTTAAACTACCCAGTGATAAACTTGTACACTGCAGGACAAATATCATAACTTTAAATGTACCCGAGGGCTGCATTATTTCCATAGATTGTTTAAACATAATAATATCTAATTTGCAGTTGTTGCTTTGTGAGTCCACTTTATTGTGCTGCACAGCTTCAGTATTGTGTGCTACCATTTAATAGGTTAAACACAATTTGTGTCATGTACTATTTGTTTCATGACTCCTGTTACATTAGGTATGCGTTATTGTTTAGGGGCATTACTCTACTTCTTGTTCATATTTTATGTTTTGTGAAATCCTGCTTAATTGCATCACTTTCTGCTGTGTATTACTTGTTTTGAATTCTTTTTCTAAGAGCAGTATATTATCACTTACATGCATCAACTTTTAGGGTAGGCTACTTGTTTTGTGACTCCCTTTCCATCTGATGAATATATTGATTCTTTCTCATGCATTACATTCCATATTGAATTACTTGGTTTCAAAATGTCACTGCATGCACATTATTATACAAGGACAGACAAATGTGTTAAATTACACTGTAGCCAACGTTAAGTAACCTACCACCCTACAAGTCTTAGACTGGTCTTCCTGGGACTGATGGCAATGGTAGTATATTCTTACGACTGTCTGCACAGAAAACCGGTCATGTTAACCACTGTGTAGCAAAAAAAGACACTGTTTAGTTACCATAGTACAGAGAAACAGAAACCATTAATGAAAAGAAATGACAACAACATGGCAGAATATAAAATATGGAGTAGCCTTGTTCTGACACTATTAGACCATTTGTTTTAGTTTTTTGATGTATATAAATGTAAAGACTACAAGCAGACTTCTTATTAGTAGATTGACGGGAAGTACAAGATAGTCATTTACATTCCTTGCTATTCTATATTAGATGTTTCTAGATGTTCTTATGAATTTTCCATGGAGGAATTTCCATGATGTGTCTGCATTCACACATCCTTTTTTGGCCGGAAAATAATAAGATTCTGCTTAGTATCTCACGATGGCTTAACAGTAGAGAAATTGATAAACCTTAAATGTGTCTATTTAGTTATTGTGCAGAAAAGTGTATTTCCCTTTTCCTTGCTGAAAATGCTCTGATGGATGTCCACAGGAAATGGCCTTTCTTATTTGCTGTTCCACCAGAATGCTGCATTAGTGATTGAGTTCCGCATTTTAATTCAGCTGTCGTGGTTGGAGGTCCTATTACTCATAAGCCTAACAGTGGTGGCGTTCTCCTGTATTACAGCACAACTTTGTTCCACACAGCAGCAGCTCAGATTAACAGGTAAGTATTTACAACAATAATATATTTTCAGGAGCTAAAATTCTCCATATTCAGTATTTTATGCTTCATCTATGTATGCTGCCAGCTTTTCAACATTCATCCTTTTAATTTAGTTTTTTTCTTCATTTGGTCATTTTTGTATTAGTGAATAAAGAACTCATAAGCTATCCTTCTTCTCCTTTTGTATGCTCTCCCTTAGCTGTATTTTGTATAACAGTGTTTTATGGTTTACTATCATGTACTCGACTCACAGGCGGTCGAGTCCACCTGGGCGAGTCCCACATTGCAAATGTTGTAATGTCAAAAACTGACATTACTGACTGTCTGCCTTGCCCCCTTCTGGACCCATGGTAATGCTTGTTCCTGGGTCCAGAACAGTAGGGGATTGGTGTTTGTGTCACGTATACCAGAATTTGGCATTCTGATTTTTGCAGAATGGTTTTGAGCATACAAGGACTCGACTGCCTGTGTGTTAAGTACATGATAGTAAGCCGTGTTTTATGCATACATTATACTGATTGCCATAACTGATTGTCTGTAGCTCAATTTGCTTTGTGGTCCAAGTCATAGCTTAAACAGTTTGAACTTGTCTGCCTGTAGGGTTTACAAAAACCAGGTAAGTAAGCAAATAAAATAAATTTAGATCAGTGCAGTGCTCCAATGAGAATGAACTGCGTATGTTTCCTGAAGGTAGCAGAAATCCCAGTATACATTTGTCAAAAGGGAATCCTGCCTTCCCTTAACTTAATCCCTTTACACATTGCAGCTCTAAATTCTGGTTACAATTTAGATGTGATATCTGAGCCTGGATTAGCAATCACATTAATATGTCAACAATGTTATGTCACCCGGAATACTTTTAGTTTTGCATCCCTAAGCTACATAGTAACTTTTGCTGGAGTAGCTGGTAGAAGATTATATAAAAATTGCAAATCTTATTAAACATCTTCTTCATGAAAATATGCACTGGAGAGTGTGGGACCGTTTCTAATGAAAGACACGTAATCTAAATATAAAATAATTGTTTTATGTTGCAGATAGGTAGTTAATAAATTGTATGAACAGCAATAATTCAAGGTCTTTATCTTCAGGAACTCCTGCTGGTAGTGTATTTCTGTACAGGTTGCTTTGTGAATTTTGACACTAAAAGGCAGAGGTTGCCTTGTAAATATGTAAATATTCTGTTGTTTAGATAATTTGTTGCCTTGTTACAGGCTGTTATGAGAATGACAAATAAGTGTAAGTGTTTTTTGAGAAGTATGGGATTTAAAGTGACAGAGGCCCCTTTTTTAGGTAAACAAAATCCATACTTTTGTATGTTGCTGGTGGTAAGGGAGGGGTTGATTATGGGAATCAGTGGCCTGGTTATGAAAGGACAGGAGAATTTTAGAAAATAAGGATGAAGTTTATCTGCATGCATAGATCTATATCAAGGAAAGCCAAGTATACGATTTGGAAGACTTGCTGGATAGTCTAGTCAGATAAAATGTTTGACTCATATCTGTATTCACTGGCGAAGTACATTTTGTAGTAGTTGATGGTCAAAATATATTATTCTGTGGATGTTACTGTAATATTTAATTTGGTTACAGGACTGTACTCCTATGAAGACTGGCACACTTAGCTAGTACTAAGGTGCACAGTATGTTTCTACGTATCTGCTACACATATAGGTACATACTAGGTGTATAACTAGGCAAACAAACATTTTTAAGCCTAGCCATGCATCCCAAATCTCTGACAAGTTCTGTTACCCTTGGTAGTGTAAGCAGAGGTCTGGGAGATTAAACATTTACAGGCTACCTCTGTCCATTAGAGACTTAGGTGCCAAACCATGGTGAATTTATGGTTCCCCGTGTAGTTGTCCAGGTTACACTTGAATTGGGTTAAGGAGGAGCTCTGCTTCACATGGTTGAGGAGTGTGTTCCAGAGAAGACGTATTCCCTGGGATACACGCCTGTCTTTCTAGCAGGTCTTCTTTATATAACAGGCAAGATTTAAGTCTTTAGAAGGGGTAATTCTGGTGCTGTTAATTTTGTAGATATGAAGGAGGTCTATCAGAGTGGTGTCCAAAGATGCCTTGCATGCCAGGCATATATATCTCCCCTCAACAGCCTGTTGGAGACAGAATACAGAGGCAGGGCTTTGAAGCAGTCTGCCCTGTATTCTTTCAGTGAGGAACCTGGTGGATGTTCCAGTTGTTGGATGAATCTAGTTAGGTACATACCAAAGGAAGAATTGTACTGAATGATAGCCCTGATAAGCACTGACTCCAGTAGAAAAATGACCTCCTTGAATCTAGATATTGTACATCATAGAATGATTTTCTCACTACTATAGACACATGATGGTCAACTGCTAGATTTAAGGACAACAATGGGATTCTATTATTAAATGCTCAACTTCTCCGTCATTTTTCTCCCTATTTAAAATCCCTACTATGAATAAACAACAATACAACATTTAAAATATTTTAAATTGACTGTTTCTCTCCACTAGAAAAGTACCTTACTGTACTATGGGGGTTTTGCTTTCAAAAAACTTTTATCCAACCCTGGAAAAGCTTGCTGCCGTCTGCAATTCATTGATGTCATCAAGACCAATGAATACAGGTAGTTTTCTGGCAAATTCCCTCCCCAAACTGACATCATCACAACCGTCCTAAAAACTCACCCATGCTGTGATGTCACAGCTCCCTGGTCCTTCCCCTACACATACAGAAAGTAAAGGCTAGAACAAGGAAACAGTACATGGGTCAAGTCTACTGCTGTGAGCTATTAATCACAGCAGGTAACAGCTCAAATTACCCATAGTACTTTGACAGTTAAGGAAGTTAGATGTGAAGGGGGATGGGAGATGAGTCAAAGTAGTACAATTCAGGCTTAATAAAAGAATGCAATTTAGCCATACGTACCCAGGGAGTGGCGCACTGCAACTGTGGTACCACTTCACAAAGGCGGTGCCTCCACCGACCCTGGAAATTACCGGCCCATTAGCTTGACAAGCCTTATCTGCAAAGCCATGGAGAGGATCATAATGGACCTCATAAATAAAGACATAGGGAATTTGCAGACTTTGGATCCAACCCAGTTTGGCTTTGTCAAAGGCAGATCATGCCTTTTAAACTTGGTTGACTTTTTCGAAACAGTCACCAAAGCCATTGATGAGGGAAAGGCAGTCCATACAGCCTACCTCGATCTGGCTAAGGCCTCGATACAATACCCCATTCGGGTATCATTGAAAAACTCATCAGCTTAAATGTCAACCCATACATCACAAGATGGGTTGCAAACTGGCTGAGTGACAGAACCCACAGGGTCAGAGCTGCTGGCGCCATGTCAGACTCAAAGCCTGTCACAAGTGGTGTCCCACAGGGCTCAGTCCTGGGCCCACTCTTGTTTGGCATCTACTTTTCCAAGTACAAGCAAACACAGGAGGGTTATGACAAAGTTTGCAGATGACTGCAAACTGGGCCATAGTAGAAAACACATCTGACACAGATATCCTTCAGAAGGGTCTCACAGAACGGATAACTGGTGCCAGAGCCACGGCCTAAAGTTAAATGCCAAAAATGCATAGTCATAAAAACAAGGTTACCCCTAGCTACCAAATAGGTGGCAATCCACTGAGCACAGAAGAAGTTATCAGGGACCTGGGGACCCAGGTTGATAGTAGTCTGTCATTCGACACCCATGTAGCTAAAGTAGTTAGGAAGACCTTCTACATTGCCCACCTTATCATGAAGGGATTCTCATCTAGATCAAGGGAGGTCATAGTCTCCCTTTACTCATCACTCATCAGACCAATGATTGAGTACAATGCCCCATTCGAATGTATCTGACCCGACACTTGCAGCAGCTGGAGAGGCCACAAAAGTTCCTCACCAAAAGGATAAAGGGTCTCAAAATCTGTCCTATGCTGCCCGACTGAAAGAACTCCAGCTCTATTCAGTCGCTATCATTGCTCAGAGGTGACCTTTGCCTAACATACAAGGCCATGTCAAACCCAGATTTGATGAATATGCTTCACCTCAAAAATCTAGATCCATCAGAGCCACAAGGGCGGAGACTTAAACCTTGACACGGCTATTAATAGGACGTGCTGGAGGGATAGATTCATCACCCAAAGACTCCCTATGCTGTGGAACAAAATCCCGGTACATGTGAGGCAGAGCACCTCGCTGGCCTTGTTCAAGAGAAATCTTGACCAATGGATGGGAGATCGCAGATATACCCCAGGGATTACCTCAGTGTCACTGCTCGACAGAGGCACAGCAAAATAATGGGTATAGTTCCCCATACTAAAGGGGTGGCGTAAGCCACAAAACGATGGGCTAGGCTTGTAAATGCCCTCGGGCAGATAGCCTAGTATGAACCTATGAACCTATGAACCTATGAACCTATAAATAGTGCTGTGCAAGTTTTAACATCTGAAATTCATTTTTGACCTGTTTTGCAAAGTATACATGCTGTAGGGATGATTCACTCCTGTATATTCCTCCAGTTCCAACCAAGTGCACCTCAAACTGAAGAATTTAGATTCCATGGCTTCAAGCACTTTTAGACATGCTGCTTCTGACACCAAGCCCTTTAGACATCCCACTTCTGACACCATGTCACTCATCCCTTTCTAACATAGATGACAAGCAGGTGGGATACTTTGTTTAGCTGCTTTATTATATAGAAACATATCAGGATGGATAGCAGTATCATAAAATATAAACAAACTGGTTAACAGACAGACCTTACATACATACAGTACATGCTTAGATCTCAACAGCTTACTACTAAATGGAAGTCAGACTTGCATGTGCTCAGTATTTATACACTTGTGCAAGCCCTTGGATAGCTTCTTAAAGGTACATACACACACATTGGTTTCATACATGGACTTATACAATAGATAAATTATCCCATTCCTAAATGTTTGAGCCGACACCCAAAATTGTGCAGATCATGGTAATAGGCCATTCCTTAAAGAGTCTTCAATCATCTATCCATCCATCCATCCACCATATGTTAGCCTGATAAGCCTTACATCTGCAGATCAACTGCTATATTTAATTGAGAAATAAATGAGATCATATTAGCTATTTCAAAGTGCCAGGGACTGAACACTTAAAGGAACTCCGATAACATGGTGGAACTGGAAAAATGTTATGGGCAGGATTCATTAACAGCTACATTAAGTGCAGCCATTGTGTACATGGAACAGGATGTCACCCACACTATATCACACTATTATTCAATCAAACAAAGGCAAACAGCAGAATATACTAATGAAAGCATAAGTCGGCAACTTATATGCTAATTAACCAATCTAACATGGTAGAGCTGTTCAGGAAGCTAAAAAGTGATCATGTACACTCAGTATAGCCATTTGTCTTGAAATTCAAAACTCTTTGGATTACAGCCACAATTACACTTATAAAAAAAGATGTTTGTAGTTGCTACTGCCATGTATGTGCAACAGGCTTTCAGTAATGTTGCTGTTACTGTTGCCAGTCCTTTGTCAAAAAGAAGGCCTTTTATAACCTGTTTGACTTAGTATGGACTGGATGACACAGAAAATTGCACAGCAAAACAGTGTAGACTGGTAAACAGTATAGTAAATATGCCACCTATTCCACCCTCAATTGAGGCCCAAGGTATGTGTGGAACCTATCTGAAAAAAAAATAGCTAACTGCTTAGTCCCATATGCAAGTAGTTATATGTCCTTAAAATGACACATCTGTTCTGTGTACAGTTATGACAGTAATACTGTATGACTGTTCTGTCTTCCACACATATATGGAACCATAACTGCATTAAAAATGTACAAAGGCCAGTGCACACTCACCCATCACTGGTATGGGGTGGCAGTGGGGGAAAATACATGAGGGCAAGCCTAACACCAAAGAAGTTGAATTATTATAGGTTCATAGGTTCATAGGTTAGTACTAGGTTAGCTGCCCTTGCGAGTCATTGTAAGCCTAGCCAATTAATCCTTGTGAGACTCAAACCCTGTACCTTGTGTTTGTAAGGCAAACACCTTAACCATTAGGCCACCCTCCAGCAATGTATTGCCTACTTGAAAGTT
This sequence comes from Protopterus annectens, assembly GCF_019279795.1. Classification (NCBI taxonomy): domain Eukaryota; kingdom Metazoa; phylum Chordata; order Ceratodontiformes; family Protopteridae; genus Protopterus; species Protopterus annectens. The sequence goes on along the minus strand of NC_056744.1, from coordinate 1,170,896,433 downwards.
CTGCAATGGTGTTGTCCTCCATGTCAGAACCTACATCTATGATTTTGTGTGAATTCTCTGCTAAGAAGCTAAGAAATGGCATTCCTCATTTAACTACATGTATTTAGTGGCATTTTTTAGCTGTAGTTCTGTGTGACTTGATGTTCTCTGCCTGACCAATCATTGCCTGAATGTGATTTTGGATTAGAGTTATTCATTTAACATTTGGCTACTTCCATTTGTTTATCTTTACACTCAGTACTGGCATAACCAGTCAGGAGGAGAAGGAAACCACACTCACTACAATTCCAGTCTCACATAGACCTACCACGACAGCAAACCAAACACATAATCACACAAAACATAAAAATCTGCCTAAGCAGCAGAGACCTCCAAAGCAGACACCCAAGCAACCGCTACCCCAAAACAAAACACGTGCAACACATATCTCACAAGCCAGTGTGCCGAACAGTCACAGCCCTTAACACTAAACAACACACCTGATACACTTGTAATAGGTGACTCTATCGTCAGGCACACTGACAGAGGGTCATGGTGAGCAGCCTGTCGGGTGCTAGGATCCGCCACATAACACAAGCACTCAGGTCACTCCAAGGCAAGTACAAATATGACTCAGTCATTGTCCATGCTGGTGTGAATGACCTGAGGACTACATGAAAAGAGACATAGAGGAGCTCTCTGAGCATGTAGCCCAGGCCGGTATGACCCTGACCTTGAGTAGCATCTTACCCTCACCAAGAATGATGCCACAATATGAAGACAAGATGATCAATTTCAACAATTGGCTTAAGTACTGGTGTCATTCAAAGGGGATCCAATGCCTGTCAGCTTGGCATGATATGCCGGACGGCTTGCACCTGTCACCCCTGGGCTTTCGGATATTGGCAAAGGCTCTTGCTACCCCCATAGTGCCTTTTTTAGGCAAGGCTCAAAAGACAAACCCACCTCCATAAGTATCACAAGGGATAAGAAACTAAGAGTAATGCTACTCAACGCCAGAAGTCTAAACCTCAAGATGCATGCACTCGAAACTCTCCTTAGCATGGAGAACATTGATATCTGTGCAGTAACAGAAACCTGGTTCAGGGCTCCCGAGAGCACCACAACACTACCAGGTTATACCTCATACCATGCTTTTCGGCCCCAAAACTTGGACCAAACCACAAAAGGAGAGGGAGTATCGATATTCATCAAAGATACCCACACCTCCAGGTTGGTGGCAAAGCACGAAGCATCAGAGACTATCCATGTGCAACTAACAGTGGGTAAAACTGCCTTCCAGTTTATAGCCTGCTACAGACCACCCTCCCAAACCCAGGAACCCCACTCGGCCTTCCTGAAAACACTGGAAAATATGAAGGTCTCTCCAAACACCATTATATTGGGCAACTACCCAAACATAGACTGGGAGCATTACTCTAGCTCCAACACCCTAGCCCAAAGGTTCCTAGAATTTATAAACTCAAATGCTATGGAACAACTTGTTACCACTCCCACAAGAGGGGAAAACATACTGGACCTGATCATCACCAACATGGGGACTCTATGCTCCAGACCAGAAGTGTATCCCTCACTGGTAAGATCAGACCATAAACTAATCTCACTGGATATTCACATCCCGACCCCACCCCCTGCCCAGAAAACCACAATGAAAAACTTTTCTAAAGCAAATTTCACACTCCTCAAAACCAAGGTTGAATCCTTCAAAGCCCCAGGGCCTGTGGAAAATGAATCCTTTATAAACGCATTCTATGAACACCTTCAGGAATGCATGGATCATGCAATCCCAAATAAAACCAAGACCCAATCCTCCAAAGGCAGACGTCCTGTCTGGTGGACCCCAGCCATAAACAAACTATACAATAGAAGGAGGAAGCTACTAAATGATAGACCAAAATCCCAAAAAGGGAAGGCATCACTGATCAGTATTAGCAAAAAACTATGGGCACTCATAAAATTGTCTAAGGCCAGCAAATTGCACAGGACACTAAGGATAATCACAAGGCTTTCTTTAGTTATGTTAGGAACCTGGGTGGTAATTCCCAGATATGCTCAGAATTAGTCCAAAATGACAAAAATCAACCCACAGACATTGCCAACATCCTAGCTGACAGGTTCAAACTTCTCACCCCTCCCCACCAAAGGGCAAATATCTATCCCAGCAGAGTGCTGCCCCTGACATCTCAGATGCCTCCAAAGCAAAAACACAGCATCAATGGGACCAGACGGTGTCCCGGCTGCGCCCTACATGAACTCCAAGAAGAGCTAAACCCAAACATAAAACTACTGTTCAGTCTCAGCCTTACTACAGGATATGTGCCCAAAGAGTGGCATACAGCAACAGTGGGCCCTCTCCACAAAGGTGGTGCCTCAACGGATCCTGGAAACTATCACCCCATAAGCCTGACTAGCTTGGTCTGCAAAGCTATGGAAAGGATCATCTTGGACCTCATAAATAAAGATATTGGGGACCTACAGACACTGTATCCTACCCAGTTCGGCTTTGTTAAGGGCAGATCCTGCCTCTTAAACCTGGTTGATTTCTTTGAAACAGTCACCAAGGCCATTGGAAGGTGGTCCACACAGCCTACCTGGACCTCGCAAAAGCCTTCGATACAATACCCCCACTGGCATTATAGATAAGCTCACCAGCCTAAATATAAACCCCTATGTCACTAGATGGATTGCAAACTGGCTCAAGGACAGAACCCACATGGTTAGAATTGCTGGAGCCATGTCAGACTCCAAACCAGTTACAAGTGGTGTCCCACAAGGCTCAGTCCTGGGACCTCTTGTTCGGTATATATTTCTCGGAGGTACAGGCCAACACGGAAGGACTGTGGCTGACCAAGTTCGCAGATGACTGCAAACTGGGCACCATAATCAACTCTCCAGCCGACACAAGCATCCTCCAAAAGGGCCTCATAGAAACAGACAACAGAGCCATGGCCTCAAGCTAAATGCCAAAGTGTATAGTCATCCCTTTGGCAAAAACAGTGCTCCACAAATTACCACATAGGTGGTAATCCATTAAGTACAGAAGAAGTAATTAGGGACCTGGGGACCCAAGTTGATAGGAATCTCTCATTTGACAACCACGTGGCCAAAGTGGTTAGAAAAACATTTTATATAGCCCACCTAATCATGAAGGGATTCACATCTAGATCAGGGAGGTCATCGTGGCTCTTTACTCATCCCTCATCAGGCCCATAATTGAGTACAATGCCCCTTTGGGATGTACCTTACCAGACACCTGCAGCAACTGGAAAGACCCCAAAAGTACCTCACCAAGAGGATCAAAGGGCTCAAACAGATGCCATATGCTGCCCGCCCGTTAAAGAAACTCCAGCTCTACTCAGTGGCATACCGCCTGTTCAGAGGCAATCTGTGCCTGACGATAAAGCCATGTCCAACCCAGAATTAATGGACATGCTGCACCTCAGAAAATCCAAATCCCATCGAGCTACGCCGGCCGAGACTTGAACCTCAGCACTGAAATAAATAGGACATGCTGGAGGGACAGATTCATAACCCAGAGGCTCCCTTCACTCTGGAATAAAATCCCAGTCCAGGTTAGGCAGAGTGCCTCATTGACTCTCTTCAAGAGGAATCTTGATGAGTGGATGGGAGATCGAGGTATCACTTCTGTGTCACTGTTAGACAGAGGCACAGTATACAAAAGGGCATAGCAAAATAAATTTAAAATGGGTGGCTAAAAAACTAACATTCTGGCTAGGCTTATAAATGCCCTAGGGCAGATAGCCTAGTATGAACCTATGAACCTATGAACCTATAAAACAAAGCAGCAGTAAAAAGCACTTTGAAAGTCTGTTCTGTGGCATCTGCACTGTTTGTGTTTTAAGTTTTCATTGAACAGCATGAAATGTTACTTAAAACTTACTGACTGAAAGACAGCAGTGTTTACATGTAAAATCAATGCAGTCACAACAGCTTTAGGAAGAAAGAGGCCTATGTGATGCTATTATTTACAGATAAGCACTGCATTGTGGGATACCTAGAGGCAGACTAAACAGTCAGGATAACTTCAAGATGCTAGACTCCATGTGATCAAACTCAGAAATTAAGTATAAAAGTATTTAAAAAACTGTAAATAACCCCAAAGTGGTGTTAAAATGTAGGAAACACCAAACCATGATGAAATAAACATGTTTCTGGAGTCTGCGGGATAAGTTCTTCTTTAATGTCTATCTGTGTTCCCAAGTCCCTGACTCTTAGGGGTGTATTGTCAATATGGATGTTACCAGTGGTGTCTGGCATCCAGAAGGATACTATTATGCATTTCTTGGTATTTAGTTTTAGTTCATTGATCTGACAGCAGTTGTTTATCTGTGTCAGTCCCTCTTGGAGAACATTAGTGTTTGTGGATGCTCCTAATTTGTGATCATCTGTAAATGTGGTCCGCTAGAGGACGTTGACATTGGCATTGACTGCAAAGAAGTAGATGCCAAAAAGGAGCAGTCCCAAGACTGATACGTGAGGGACTCCACTGTGAATGGCCTCTTTGTAGAGGTTGACTCCCCAATTCTAATTTCCTGGGTCTTATTTGTGAGCCAGCTGACCACTTCACATAAGGGTTTATACCTAATGTCTTGACTTTGTCAACAATTCCTGAGTTGGGTATTGTGTCAAATGCCTTGGTCAGGTCAAGACAGGTAGTGTAAAGCATTTTCCATCATTCATTTCTTTGTTGACCTTCTCAAAGAAGTCTACCAAGCTGAGTAGACATGACCTGCCCTTGAATGTGTTGGGTCCAGTGTCTGGAGGTTTCCTGTGTCATTATTGATCATTTCCATGATAATTTTTCCTATAGTTTTGCATATGAAAATAGTGAAACTTATTATGGGTCTGTAATTTCCATAGTCTGTAGATGGCCTACCTTTGTGCAGGGGGTGGCAGTTGTCATTCTTCATTCTTGAGGCATGAAACCTGTTTGGAGGTTATGGTTAAAGTGATTTCAGAGACACTGATGCACTGTTTCGTGCTATTTAGAAAGCAACCTGGAATATTGTCAGGGCCCATCAATAAAGTATTCTTGGCCTTAGAGAGAGCATTAAGGACCTGTTCCCTTGTGATGGTTGGGGGAGTTATATTTGATGGTATTTCCTGAAGGGAGGCTGAGGGGAGAGAGAGAGAGAGAGAGGTAAAATTGAAGCTGAATTGTGTCTGCCAGAAGGTTTGCTATATCTTCTGGCTTAGTGTAGGTGGCTCTATTAACAATGAGCTCTACACATAACTGTGTATATTCTTTGAGGCTGCAGACATAAAGAATGCCTTGTGGTTGTCCTTGGCCTGGGAGGCCAGATTTACCACAAATTTGGCTTTGGCAAAGTAAATTTGTCCTCTGAGTTGTCTGTTTAGTTTGAGAGTGCCTTCATCCTGTGGGGTGCTACACCTCCTAATTTTTTCCATGATTTTCTTCCTTCTGTCATACAACCTATTAATGATGTTATTCCACCAGGGTAGCTTGATTTTGAATTAGTTCCTGATGGATACATGTGCCTCACTGCAGCTATTAACATACTGTGAATAATTTTGCATAGGCAGCAATTTTCTCAGGGTTTAGAGGGACTGGAAATTTTAGCAAGGTATGGCTTAATAATAGGAAGTTAGTCTTTGTGTAGTTGCTGAACATTCCAGGGTTAGCTGGGGTTCCAGGTTTTATTTGACATTACCAGAGAGGACATTACACTTGGGGCTGTGTAGTGCTGTCCCATATTAGTGAGGATCACATCAAGCATATTTGCTCCCCTGGTCATCATGTTGACAATCTAGTTGAGAGAGTTTGTCTTTACAAAGTCCGGGAATCTCTGAGCCTGCATGTTTGGTGTCGTATATTATTCCAAGTTAATTTTGGGGTAATTAAAGTTGCTCATGAATATGGTATTGGCTTGGGCAGTGTCTCTGGTAAGCTTAAATAAGTGTTATGGCTTTCCTGGATCTTAGAGGGGGCCTATTACTTGCAGTGATGTAGTGTGGGATTTCGCTTGTGGTGATCTGAATGTGGAGAATCTCAAGTGAATCATCCTGTTTGACCAGCCTGGAGGTCTGTGAGGTATATTTACATTTGATGTAAATAGAGACAGCTCCACCATTATTCCCTGCCTGTGCAGTAGCTGGTCTAAATGTGTGAACGGCATTATAGCCTTGCACTGCCAGGGTGTTCTTTGTGGCTTTAAACCTTGTCTCAGTGACTGCACAGATGTCAGCAATCTCTAGGATGAGGAGAGCTTGTAGGTAGTGACATTTTTTGTTTAGACTCCAGGCATTGAGCAGTAACACCTTTAGATTTTTTTAATTTTGATTTGCTATGTTGGAAGGATTCTCAGTTTGGCATTTCCTAAAAAAAGGCGCTATGGAAGAGGACAATGTTTTAGCCAATATTCAAAAGCTTAGAGGGGAAAGGTGCAGATCATCTCTAACAAAGCAGTGATGTCTGGCCGTTTCCTTTCATGCTGACAAAGATTACACTCCCTTAGAATGGCACCAGAAACAAATCTAATTATTAATGTCAGTCACGTTCGGACTGTATTGTGGCATCATCCTTGAAGAAGGTAGAATGCTGCTGAGTTGTAAGCTCATACCGGCTGGGACACATATTCTGAGAGCTCCATCATGTCTCTTTATATACTCCAGAGAGGTACATTTCAGGTCATTCACGCTCACATAGAGTATGTCTACATGTTATTATTATTATTATTATTATTATTATTATTATTATTATTATTACTACTACTATCATTATTTATGTCCCAGAGAGAAACGAAACCAACAGTTGCCACTGATCACCTCATGGGTATCTCCCCTTTGTAGGGGGGATAATATATTTTGATACCCTTATCTTATACTAGGTAGAATGGAAAAGCTGGATGACAGCTGGTTGTCATATGTAACATTGTTAGGTTTACTTTTTATACCTCAACAATCCTTTGACTGATCCTCTGTTTAAAATGTTCAGTTCACTTAATGCCAGCCATGTTGTGATTGTGCCAATGGTTTGCCTTCATATGTCCACCAGTAGATACTTTTGTGCTGAGAAACACCTCTCCATCTCCCATAATGTAATATATGTCCTCTGGTTACTCATTTCTACCTCTCATTACTGCCCCCACCCAAACATCAGGTTAGTTAGTTAAACCCAGGTTATCTCTACTATAGTCAGGACTCTAACCTCTCTGGCAGTACAGACAAAACCAGCAGGTTATGTTTGATCCAAGGATACCTGTTTCCTAAAACGTATCCCAGATGTGTAAAAGACACAATTCAACACAATAGTTAATCTGCCTACATAGTATAATCCCACTTCGTTATATCACCTTAATAAAAATTATTTATTTATTTTTTTCCATTTCCAGATTGCTGCCATCCACACAGCTAAATCAGAAGGCCATGATTTGATATGGTAACCTCTCCATCCAGCCAAACTGCACTCATTTTATACCATACACAATTATTTAGATACCATTTAGTAGTTGCTGCAAAATAGTTAGAAAATATAATTGCAAAATGTGGAAAATACAGGCATAGATTTTCTTAATTTCTTTCACCACAAAAGATTGAAGTAGATCTCATATTTTAAAACTAAAACTGTTTGTAACTTATTCCATGGCATCCAGCAATTAATTACAAAATTCATAATCATAAAAAGAAAGTTGTTATTCATTTTAGTAATATTTTTTGCTTATTTACCCCACACTGACCATCACCTGCTCCTAGTGTCCTTTCTTGGTTTCTGGAAGGTAAGGGTTTTAAATTCAAGGCTAGCAAGCGTGAGTTCCAGAACAGCAAAAGTGAATGTACTAAAATGGTGCAGAAGGCTATGGGTTTTATTCTCACACCAGGTGTATCAATTGCTGACACTACAGTGCAGCAAAAAGGGGCTGCCGCACTCCTGAGTGTGTCACCCTTCAGATAAGACATTAAGCTGAGATGCCATCTGCTTGAGTTGGAGGTAGCACAGGTGGATGTAAAAGGTTCCATGGCACCTCCCAAAAAGAGTAGGGGTCCCTTATTTATATACAAAAATAACTCTTATTTAGAAAATATTTACATATTTATAAATATATGTATATGTACAAATATACAACTATACAAAACTGTTTACACATATTCATAATTTCCTTTACAATCATACTAAATGTTCATCACTATTAGATCCCCCACTTTTTTTCCATAACCACCATCTGATTTTACTTAATATTGTTGCTAAAATCCATTTACTATTAAATATAATTTAATTCATTCTTTCATTCCATATAACCCATATAACATAAAATAATGTTTTACCTACTCTTTTAACACATTCTTTACTTCTATTCTTATAATATCCATATTTAATCATATCCATGTTTATTTTATCCACTTCTTTTATATCTTCAAAAAATCTGCTTTACATAGTTTTCTCCATAACTTTTTTACTCTTTTAAATTTCAAAAGCACATGTGCCATAGTTTCTTGTTCTTCTTGACAATGTAAACATATTCTATCGCTCTTCTTTTTATATAGCATATTCCTTTTACCGACACTTTATCTGTTACCAGTCTCCACAAAAACACTCTACATTCAACTTTATGATTACACCATTTGCTTCTTTTTTATAGCTTTAATTTTCATCTGATTTTCCCATGGTTTTACATAGTAATGTTTTAACATTATGTTCTTATACCATATTTTTCTGTCTCTTTCTACAGCATCCCTTTTTATTTTCTACAAAAATATTATTTCTTTGTAACATTTTATTTCTTCATTTATACACTCTTTTTTTCTCTTTTACTTTTTTTACCACACCCCACAATGTATCATACTTATATTTATATAGTTTTGCTATTAATCTCTCATCTTTTTCATTTATTCACTTTAACACTTTGTACAAATTTAATGAAGCAGTGTATACCACTGGGTTAATTAACCCTAAACCTTCTTTTTTAGTAAAAACTCCTCTTTTTACTAGGTTTAATCTAGAACACCATATAAATGAAAAAGTTATCTGCAATGATTTATTTTCAAATGCTGCTGGCAACATAAATACACTTGCTAAGTGTGCTATTTTCCTATCAGTACTGAATTTATTAAATAAACTTTTATCTGAATGATAATTTATATTTCTCCAGAAAAGACATTTGTTTTATTTCTTCTAGTGTTTTTCCCATTGAATCATACTTATGTCTTTATTCCCAAATGTTATACCTAGTACAGAAATTTTAGTTGTAAAATATATATCCCCGATCTCTACTACATCAATTAAACCTTTACTTTTCTCTTTATTTAAAGCAATCCCTATCATCTCTAGATGCTCATTTGTGTAAATTATTACTTCTTTTATCCAATTTTTTTGCAATTATTATACTATCATTTGCATATGCTAACAGAACTGGAATTCTTAACCCTTGTGGTGTTATATACCCCGCCTTCTTCATTTTGTAATTTATTTCACATAGTATCACGTTCATAACTAATGCAAAGAGTACACAACTCATTTGAAGGCCCTGTCTTACACTATTTTCATATCTGCCCCTTGACTTAACCAGACATTTACAAGTATATTTACTTTATTATTACTATACGCTGACATACTTGAGTTCCTAATGTTCTCACTCATATTATATTATTTCTTTATTACCTATAAGATTTCATGTCCAATTGTGTCAAATGCCTTATAAAGATCTCCTGTTATGATTTTCACTTCTGCTTTTCTGTTCATATTAACATCCACAATTTCTCTAATTATATCATTAATAATTCTTACCACACTTCCCCTTTATACTATATATGTTATCTTCCATAGTATTTTCCACTTTAGTTTTAAATCTGTTTTGTATTATTTTCATAAAGATTTTATAGTCATCATTATTGAATACTATTGGTCTTCAGTTTTTATTTCTCTTTTATCTTACTTCTTCCGTTTGAATTTAAGTATTCCACTACATAATTTTTTACACATAAAACCTTTATTTAACCATTCATTCAGAATCCCTAAAAATATTTGTTTGCCAGTCCTTTAAATTTCTATACATTTCATACCCTATTCCATCTGGACCTGCAGCTCTATCTATATTTACTTGTCCTAATACTTTATATAGCTCATTTAAAGAAATCTCATTTTCCAATTCTTTATTTTCTTTTTCTGTTAACTTTTTTACTTTCCATGTTTTTTAAACTACCTTCTTTTTTCTTTAAACATTTCTTGCACATATTGTACTATACAAATCATAATCTTTTCCTGAGTTCTTTCTATTTCTCCTTTTACATTTTTATTTCTGTTATTACACTACCATCTCCCTTTACTAATCTGCTTAAGTAACTCGTTACTTCTTTTTCATTGTAAAAATATATTTGCTTATATAACAATTCTTGTATTTTTTCTTCATTTCTTTCATATAATTCTTTTTCTTTGTCAAAGTACTTTCTATCATTATATTCTATATTTTCCAATGCATCGTTATAAGGGATTTTTGATATTTTTTGTCTCTACTTTTCTCACATCACATTGTCTTTTTTATATCTATCCTTAAATAGCATCTACCATTCAGACCAATTTTTGTAAAATATTCTCAAAGTAATATGATTTTCCCATAACTGTACTACTAATCTCTTTCCTTCTTCATTCCATGCTTTCTCATCTGTCCTTTTTATCCCTTTGCCTATTTTTATATATTCCTTGTTTTCTTTTATCTCTAGCCACATTGCAAGATGATCAGAAAATCCAGTTTCAACTACCTCCCTTCTCCTATAACTAAACCTGCTGATACTATAAAATAATCTATGTTGGTTCTATACATACCTCTTTTGGAAATCCACATTTTTTTGTCCCAGAGTTTTAACTGGCCACATCATATAGCTTCTAACATTTTTCTTATATCATTTCCATTATTTTTATGTTTGCCTCTTAAATCATAGTTAAAGTCTCCTGTCATTATAAAATTCATATTTATCACTACATAGTCTAAATCTGATGAAATATGCTTTTCCTTTTTTTTCAGTTAGTATAAGCATGTAATGTTATAATTCTATATACTTGTTCTTTCCATTTTAAATCTACAATGGTTAATCTTCCCATTTTTGCTAAAGCACATCTAATATTTTTACTGTATTTCTACAGAATATGGCTGTGACACCTGTGCCCTGGCCCAGCAATCAAGGAGCCTCAATGCTCACCATTAACACCAGTGAAGGAGTCTCGTGTATGAGGAAAGGATAACAAATACACACAGTAAAGTGCAATTTCCCTTAAGAGCACACAGAGATCACAGTCAGTCTGGGGCTGGTCACTCCCTTGCTCCCCAGGTCCCCTGTAAGACTCCTCACTGGCACAGCTATATGGTCCAGATCTCAGCATAGCTGGGCAAGCTAAAATCTCCAGCACCCTCTCTGTCCAACCAGTGCTTCGTGTCCCTGCCCAAGTAGCTGACACACACACACACACACACACACACACTTTGAGATATGTTTATACAACCACACAGACACTCCTAGAGAAGGCTGTCACAGGTTCTCCAGCTGTGCCCCTTTTACCCAGACTATACGGTAGTAATTACTGCCACCACTCAGCTAATACTTATCAGCTACTCAAAGGCCCTTAAAAGGGTGTCCAATTATTACTGTGCAATATTAGTATCCAATTGATAGTATAACCCAGGGCCAAAGCTGTTAGAGTGGCCTTGCACAGTTTTACTAAATGCATGCAAGTACTCTTAAGAGCTTAAATTATCTCTACACAAACCAGCCACAGTTAAAAGGTTTTAAAATATTTAATAATAAATATTAAAACACAAGACAATACTTTCTACTACACCGAGCTAGTCAGGAGTTCAGAGATCACACAGGAATACTTAAAATAATTCAGTAGTACAGTTCTGACATCACAGAAAAACACTTAGTGTAATCTTTCCATAGTTTCTAGCTATCTATAAAAGAAAACACAAGTCTAAGATAACTTACATAAGACAACAGGCAGAGTGCTGAGAGTTAGATGGTCTGCTCAAAAATGCTTCATAATCTCTGGTTCTCACTATTTAAATTGAAACTGCAGTTCTGATAAAACATTACATCATTTCACACTTTTCTGGTGTTCCCAGGCTGACAGAAACTGCATTTACATTATTTTACATTTAGAGCAGTAAAGGACATTCCACATGTAAATTCTGGTCATTAACTTTAGCCTTAAAACAATAGGCAGGAAGCCTTCCTCTAGCTGGACAGGAGCCGACTTATAAACATCAAAGACACTCATGAAATAATTTTAATTTCAAAGGACCAACAAGAAATGCTTGACTTAGCTTTCTTTACAACATAGGGCAATGTTGCCACATTGTTTTAAGTTCAACATTTCACAGTATTTACAAATGATAGAATTATCTGCACAATTCTATCTGGCTAGGCTGACAGCCTTCACCCATCTCTACTCATCTTCACAATGGCTATTCCACAACATCTCTCATTTCCCAAATTCCAAATGATCTTTCCTCTCCATCGTTTCTGTATTTGTAATCTCTCTTCATTTGTTAAAAATCTTGTGTCTTCTAAAATAATTATGTCTATATCATATATATTACACCACTGCAAAATTCCTATTCTTCTTACTATGTCTTTAATACTATTCACATGTGCTGACAGCACTGTAAATTTTTCATTTCCCCCTTTCCTTAGATTCATGGTTTCATAAGTTCATAGCTAATTATTAGGCTAGCTTTATTAACAAGCTATTGTAAGCCTAAGCATTTTCATTTCCAAAGGTGAGAATCAAACACTGTACCTTGTGTTTGTGAGTCAAAAACCATAACCAATATACCAAGCCCTAATCTTTAACCATATGTATTCTTTTTCACCCATTTTCTTTCTTTTTTTTGTACTTATCCCTTTAATTTTTCTATCTTTTACCCTTTTGCCAACAGAATTCTTTTTTCCTTTTACTACCTCCCATTTTATGTCCTCATCACTTATTTCAGAACCTTCTTCTACACCCTCGTTATTATTTTTTTCTCATCTAATTTTTTTTTCTATTTCTACTACTTCTGAAATTTCTTCTCTTTGTTTATTTCTTACTCTTTATTTTTCCTTTTCCTTACTGTTATTTTCATTTTTGCAATCCATCCATAAATGTGCAATTTTGTTACATTTATAGCATTTCAATTCATTTTTTTAATCATGTCCCATTTCCCCACAAAAATAACATTGTCTTTTGTCACAGTTACTTCTTTTCCACAAAAAACATGTTTTGGGTTATCCCCAGTATTTTAAAATACCCCCTTTCCCCTCCATATTTATCATGCTTGGTATATATATAATTTTTCTCTTTCTATTTTTAACACAATATTACAATCCCAGGCACCAGTCCATAAAATCCTTTTGTCATAAACATTTGCAGTGTCCAATACTTCTTTACATAAAGCTTTCAAATGTTCTTTCAAGGTCTCTCATTCTACCTATGTTCAAAATTGTACATGAATCTTCTTTTTTGTTTCCTTGTAAATGCTATTATCACATAAAAATTCCATGAGTCGCATTCTCTTTTTTCATATTTTCCAAAGAAAAATTTCCATTGAAAAAAACAGTCTCAATATAATGTCACAAAATGTCTCTTTGTTAATAAGAATAAATGCTCTTACTTCTGTGCTTTAACACCCAAAAGTGCTATTAAATTGTCCCACACTTCATATATGTCCATTTCTTTGTCTTCTTTACTTTGAATCTTTACCACATACTTCCGTTTTGCATTTTCTTTTGCCTTCTTTTCTGCTACTCCACTTTTGCCTTCTTTTACTTTCACTGCATGTTTTCTTTTCTATTTCTTTACTATTCTTCAAGATTGTTTCTGTATCTTCCTTTTGTATTTTCTCCATAATGTCCCCTCCGGAAACATCTTCATTTTCTTTCTCACTCTGCACCAACATTTCTTAAAGTAAATGATCTCACGACCCTCCTGATTGGAGACTTGTAATTATACATCCTTCATTTGCTGACTCATCTCCATCGAACAAGTTTCCTTGAAACATTTCTTCAGAATCCTGCACACATTCTCCAGTCTCAATATTTGCTTTCTCCTTCATTTTAACACTACTCCCTCATCTTCTTTCTCTCCATCTGCCTCCCTGTTTCTCTGGACCACCTCTGCACGTGGAACGGAAACAGGAAGTGTTCCTCCAAAATGGTTCCCACTCACAACAATGACAAGTAGGGGTAGTTCCCTGATGTCCTTGCCAAATATCTCCTAGTAGTATAAATAACACCTCTGGTCTTCCCTGAACTGAGACCACCAGTCTAGTGGGGCTAACATGGTAAACAAAAAATAAATAAAATATATATATATAAGTTCAAGACTGCTGTGTCTCAGATTCTTCCCTTTTCTCTAACTTATTAGTGGAACTTGGGGAAGCTGTACTCCCCCCTACATTTAGGATACAGGGGGACTTGCCCCCAAAAAAGTCATTTTCAAGGAGAAGAACGTGTCAATATTCACTGTTGTCTTCAAGTTCCACTATTTCTTTTTTGTAATTTCAGGACTTGCAATTGTGGGTCTTGAAGCTACAATAGGGATCCCAATTTGTGCATGGTAGTAAACATTAGTATATTGCAAGATTCCCATCCCAGATGGGCTAATGAACACAGATGCAAACAGTGGGAAGCACACCCAGTACATGAAGTTGTACACTTCTGGATCCCTGTAGCCAACATTTCCTCCAACCCTAATTTAATACTGGGGACCTGAGCAGAGATTAAAGAGTTCCACTTCAGTGTTATACTGCTGCCCAAAAGATTTTTTGTTTTATGTCCAACCTCTGATCCTGTTCCTACACACCAAAGAAGTGTGATACAACCCTGGAATTCCGCAGATGTCTGTCAATGGGTCTCCAATGTTTTTGTGATGAGTGCTGTACCTGCTCCCATTACCACCAAATGAGACAGTGGCAGGACCAACCAAATCCCTTATCCTTCCCTAGGCTAGGTAAGGCAGAAGATTCTCATATCTTCCTACCCCACCAGCCAACTCCATGAATAGAGGATATTCTTGAAACATTGCAGAAAAGCTATATTTGGTATTTTAGCTCTGGATTTCAGATTATTCACATTTAATTAATTTTGTCATCCAGCTACATCTTACTAAACCTTTTCTAAAAGGAAACAAGATGATAGGTGGTTCCAGGGCAGTAGAATACCTCCTCTGTTATTGCAAGCTGCTTTTTCCCCTTCAGGTTTTTAATTTAGAAATGCAAATACCTATACAAGTGAACTACTTTTTTCTTTATAACATCTGTATTATGTAGCATGAATAACTATTAAGCAATAATTGCAAAGGATAGCTACAGCCATATTTTGAGTAAGGAAGTACATGCAAGTGTTTCTTTAAAAATGTTGCATTTTATGTGACACTGACCGAGCTTGGATGAAAATTACATCTCTCTCTCCCCGGTATTATTCAATACAGTGTTACTTATTCACCAAAGTGCTGTTGTAACTGAAGAAAATGTAACATTAAAGCAGATTTCAGGCAGGGGTGTAGCTAGGATTTTCAAATTTGTACTCACAGCTCTCAAACTGCTACCCCCCTCCCCAGCCAAGCTACGGCCATTCTTGTAATTCACGGTTCACTCTTTTAGTGTCGATGAAGATGCATTCACTGTAATGCCTCTTCAGTAATGTGATATAAATTCACTCAAACTCGGTTCCTTGAATTGAAAATGAACCTGAAAGTCAGTTCTTTGAAAAATGCAGCATGGTAGTTGGGGTAGAGGATTCATGCTTTTGTTTTCTGTAACTAAGGTACAGGTTTTGAGCTTAAGTAAATTACTAACCACCTGCTACCCCTAACTAGGGTGTTTCATTCACACACACACACACCCCTACCTACCTCTTGGTGCAAGAAATATGGACAAAGCCTAAAATAAACAGGGACAGATATTAAATAATGCTCTCGTGAACTTAGAAAGTTGCTAGAATAACAGGATTTGTGCTAGTATGAGAAAGTTGCTAGAATAACAGGATTTGTGCTAGTATGAGAAAGTTGCTAGAATAACAGGATTTGTGCTAGTATGAGAAAGTTGCTAGAATAACAGGATTTGTGCTAGTATGAATTTTTCTAAAGGACGTGAAGTCTGAAACTCAAATGTCTGTCATTATTTGGCAACTTAAGCCTTCAATGATTTTCTAGAAAATCACAAAATTTATGAGGAACAGACAAAAAATATGGGGCAAAAATCTGGACATTCTGCAAAATTTGGACAGTTGAGGGCCAGCACACATACAAGTACACACACACACACACACACACACACACACACACACACACACACACACACACACACACACACACACACACACACACAAGTTCTTTCTCTGTCTGCCGTTTACTGAAATACTTTACATTAATTGTAGTTTCACAAATATGTTTCAACAACCTTTAATGGACCATTACAAGAATTAATTTGAAAGGAGAAGAGAATTCTGGGAGTCAAGTTGGACTGATGAGATAAGAACATTAAACATGAGCTAATAGTGAGAGTAAGAATCTGAAATAGCGGAAATGTAACTTATTACAACAGAGTGAAGAGAAGCAGTGACTAAGAGCTCAAGCTACGATCACGCATGAGGAAGCTGCATTGCACTTCAGGAGAATAATCAGCAGTGCTGAAATAAATTGGATTTGTCATTATGGGTGAACGCTGGGATCATGCTTTAGACAGTATAGTAAAAGCATGGGAAAAGGCAGGGATGCATTTTTCCACTGAAATATGTGCAGCTGTGTTACTGCACACACAAGTCATGGAGAATGAAAGATGGGGCACAGAAAAGATTAAGGAAAAACGGTGGTTCAAAAAGCAGTAGTTCATACTCTAATGAATATGGAGAAAGAAGCAGTCTGATTAGCTAACTATGTAAGTGTTGTGTACAGACCACTTGAAATTGCACTGTAGCTTTATTAGGAAATACTGTTTCTGGTTTGAGCCTTGCAGCAATAGAAGCTTTGTCATTGCAGTAAAGTAGCTGTATTTCTGTCACACTTCTTTCAAAACTTAGAACTTGTATTTCTTACAATAATTAACCTAACATATGCTTTCTTATTTTTTTTTTTTTTTAGAAAAGAAGGCTTTCGGATCCTAGGCCTTGTACGGTTAATGAAAATGAATCTTTCTACAAGCTCAGTTAATTTATCTAATATTGTATGTGCCCTTCAGTCGATCTCACTTTATCAAGAAAATCAGTAAATCCAGGCGGTGCAAGGCTAATCGTACAGACAAAATTGTAGTGCTGTCTGTAAATCATAGAAGTTCAGAAGTATGAAATGTATTCCAGATTTAGTAATTTTCACACTTTTGTAGAGGAGAGATGCATTTCTGAAGCTACATTCTTAATAGTCCTTTCACCCACTAAAAGGCTGTCTATTTATGGGACAATTATACCCTAAACTCAAAATGTCCTTGTACTAAAGTGCATTGTTTTCAGTTCAAAGTGATGGACACACTGCCACCTATACCTGTAGCATCACTTAGCTGTTTCACACCTTCTGTCATACTGCAGTGATCTTCATATTTCTCATTGTACAGCATGTTAGGTTTAAATGAAATCTTGTGACAGTTTTCTGTAGGAATTCATGTGTACACATATTTGTATGTATATACTGACATATGAATCAGGGAAAGATGATCTGTTAAACCCAAAAGACTGAAACTACATTTCTAAGTGTAAAATGCGTTTTCACTGAACCTATGCTGCAGTCATTGAAGGTCATATATTTTGTAAGTGGACAAGATCCTCTGTGTTCTCACAAGTTGACCCCTTCACACCCCACTATCACAAATATACTAAATGCATAGTCAAACACTGCAGAAAAAGGTCAGATGCCTTCAACATGCAAATCCTGTCCCACTGTATTTACGAGTTCACTACAGCTGCATGCATTGTAACATACAGCTACACAGCACGGTCAGCCGTTATAAAGTATTTTCTGTCTAATACATCAAACGATACTTACAAAACCCCTGACATGTTTCACATATGCATCAACTGAATGTTCCACTTACTTTAACTGTCACCAAAAACAGTGTTCACTGTAGTGTCAATCTTTAAAACCACAATTATTTAATAATGAATTGAAAAACCATCTACCTTGGCTTCACATGGATATTATTTATGCTGTTTACACATTACCTTCAGTACCAGTTTTCAGACTTTCTCACAATGCTGTATACTGACTTTCTACTAAATGTATTAGTGAATGGCACTCAGTGTATTCTGTTCATGTTACTGTATTGCATATGTTTGCTTGATCCTGTAAAAGTTTGCTGAAAGGCATATAGGTCATGCCTGAAAAGGTCCACTCAGCCCAGTGTACTTATACCTGCCCGGTTAAAAAAATGGTAAATAAATAAACTCCACCATTTTGGCAAGGCCATAGCTAGGTCATCTGACACCCCCTTAACTCACAATTGAAAGGCACAAAGGGCTTTCGGAAGATGAGGGCCAAAAAGAAAATGGGGAGTTATGCTACTTGCTACAGCGACTAACTCTCTGAGCCACTAAATACAAGTGCAAATGAAGTACTGCTATTAATTTAAGAAGCAGCAGTATCACCTTCAGCTTCTAAAATCAGTGCAGGAACTACACTTGTACCCCATGTACACTTACATATTGTTTCTCCTAACACCTTGCACCCAGGATAGCTGCCCCCATCATCCCAGCCTGGTTATAGTTCCACATATTGGTTGCACCCAGGCTCATTCCCAAACAGCCCTGTCAGCAAACAGATTATAGTTTAAAGTCCACAGCTTCATTTCAGCCCTGTATAAAACCTTTGACTTAGTTTTCCTTCAGACTTCATCATCACAAGCCCCGAACTGGCCATCAGAAGTCAAGAGCCAAGAATCTTCAAGTACAGTTCTACTCCATAATGGACTTCCCAAGTGAGAAATTACCTTCATTCTTTGCTCTTTCCAGGTTGCAAACTTTTTATATACCACAGATAAGCAATAAGTGTCTCATTATTATATGTAATGCAACCAATTGTCTAGCCAATGATTGTGAGAATTTAAAGACATAAGATACTCCCCATTTCCAAAACACAAGATTTCACACTGTCTGTCTATCTGTCTCTCTCTCTCTCTCTAGTTATGTATGTAGATTTTATATATATATATATATATTTTTTTTTTTTGAAGGGCAGTTAATAAAGCAGTTGTTGTTTGACATGGGATTTTTTGACTACATTTTGCAGGCACCCATTTAGTCAACTGCTAAATGCTATGAGACCACTGCTTGCTCCCCTTCAAGACCCATGGCAGGATCTGTTACAAATATTCAGTGTTTTGTAATTTGTCAGAATGGGACTGATATTTTGTGAGTTGAGTATGTGCAATTTGTCCTTTAAGAATAAGCACATACATGATTGCAATCATGCATACACACTTGTCCTAACAGTGCACCCTGGTAAAACGTGTGGTGTGATCATGTTTATTGGTTACATAGTGTATTTGTAATACTTCTTACCACCACCCTGTGCATGTCACCAGATGTTTATCACCACATTATGTATATCACCCATCTCAAACCTAGCAACTACTTACAGTAACCTAAATTCATTCACAGTTAAAACAGTAAAAATGTAAGAAGCTGGCACAAAGGAGTAAAGTGCCGATAGTGACTTTGGCAACGTGAGAATGACCAGTGGCTTGTGCTGGTGTTGATGAGGCTTAAGCTTGCTCATCTCTCTTTGTGTTGAGGAGTGCATGTACAGGCACCTGCTCTGTGGTAAGAGATGAGGGGTCATATGTATGTGTCATCTACAATAGGAAGAGGATCCTGATTATGCTGCACATTAAAGAAGGAGAATTTCCAAAGAACCGCCATCATACACTTAGGAAACCACCTTAGCAGTGATTTCCTTTGGAAATAGTGATTGGTGATTTTGTCTTTGCAAAGCTGAGCTTGACCAGCTGACACCTTGCTCAAACTGAGCTCAACAAGGTGAAAGAAAGCCATTTTGCAATGGGACAAGCTAATTTGTCCCATCAGTGCTTCACACGCCCACGGATCTCTTCCTCGCTCACTCTTTCCCTCCCTGCCTACTCTCATCCCTACATGTTACCTTAGCAAACCCATTCTACAATACTACCACTTTTCAAAGTATGTCTAAGCTTAGTGCTAATGTTCTGATTATTGAATCACAAAAATAAACTGCTTGTTTTCCTTTTGCAATCAATTGTGTTTGTGATATTTTTTTCATTAAGATGATTGTTTGATTTGTTGGCATCAATCATGTTTCAGTATTTTAACATTTGGAACAATTCACATAGATCTTTATCTATATGTTTATATAATTATATCTACATATTTATGTGTAAATGTAAATGAATCCATTACATCAGATAGAACACTTGTCACTTAAGGTTAATATATTCATGGCATAATGACTTTGCTTATGTCAGTAACATCAGGCATGACTAAAGCAATGCATACTCAAGAGGGATGCTTAACTTCTTTTACCCTACAGAAATGTACTTTACCGTACCTTTTTAGTCTACCTGGATAATCCACTAAATGTTAGAAATAAAATTAATTTCTAATCCTTGGTTTTCAGTTTTGAGACAAATTTCCTTGAAGAGAGAAGTTTCCAGGTAACTGCAGATGCACACATTTTTAAATGAAAGAAGAAATTACTTATTACAACATTTGGTATTATAATGGCCCAAAGAAAAAGACAGACCACATGCCATTCATTAGCATTTACTTTAGGTTGCAGAACTGGCAGTTTTTAACTCTGCTGTTTGTTATTTGCTAGTAATTACAGGTGTGGGGGTAGCCACATTCTTTTATTTCCTGTCCTTGCCTATTTAAGTGGTACAGTGTGACATATTTTCTGCTTAAAAACCTCAGCTTTGGCCGGCTAAGAACTTGGTTATATTCAACTGGACGTATAAGAGAATTTAAGTACCTTTATCTGCACTTTTTTTAAAAAATATACAGTATTTAATTTGATTTAAACTGTGTTGAAGGAATATTTAACTGAACTGGCAGTTTTAACTCTGCTGTTTGTTATTTGCTAGTAATTACAGGTGTGGGGGTAGCCACATTCTTTGATTTCCTGTCCTTGCCTATTTAAGTGGTACAGTGTGACATATTTTCTGCTTAAAACCTCAGCTTTGGCACTAAGAACTTGGTTATATTCAACTGGACGTATAAGAGAATTTAAGTACCTTTATCTGCACTTTTTTAAAAAAAAAAATACAGTATTTAATTTGATTTAAACTGTGTTGAAGGAATAGTTAACTGAACTGGCAGTTTTAACTCTGCTGTTTGTTATTTGCTAGTAATTACAGGTGTGGGGGTAGCCACATTCTTTGATTTCCTGTCCTTGCCTATTTAAGTGGTACAGTGTGACATATTTTCTGCTTAAAAACCTCAGCTTTGGCCGGCTAAGAACTTGGTTATATTCAACTGGATGTATAAGAGAAATTTAAGTACCTTTATCTGCACTTTAAAAAAAAAATACAGTATTTAATTTGATTTAAACTGTGTTGAAGGAATAATTTAACTGAACTGTCAGTTTTAAACTGCCCGCCCCTCAGCCTGCCTCTGGGCCCATCTCATTTGCTCACTCAACTGAGTGCAGTGAGATCATATTCTGATTTCAGGCACTCCTACTGTGTACAAAGAGAGCATCTGGGAAACAGACAAAAAAAAAATAAATAAATAAAGCTTATTTCCTGCCTTTCCTGTTAAGTGGTATAGACTATTTGTAGGCTTCTGAGCCCCCAAGCCCTTCTGTGTTTGAGGGAAGCCTTCTATTTTGTTTTTTTTTTTTCCTTATAACTAGCCAGTTTTCTGGTTTCAGCACTCAAATCTGTTTCTTTGATCTCAGCACTTGTTCAGATTAAAAAAAAAAATTTCATCTGCTTTTACTGTACTTGTGTTTCTACCTACTTCATTTTACTTTTGCATCATCTTAAAAATACTCAGTTTTATTTATTACTGCTTGGTGTAACTCATTCTAAGCCTTTTGGTTTAAACACTTGGGCTTCGGACCAGTTGTTTTGCACTGAGAGGGTTTGTAGTCTGCACTGTAGTGGCAGAACAGGTAGCTTACCTCCTTCTAGGTTGGGAACTGCTGATTGAGGGCTCAGTGTCTGTTATTCTAAAAGTGTATTAATTCTGGTTTAAGCACTTGGGCTTTCAGGCCAGTTATTTTACATTAAGAGAGTTCATGGTCTGCACTCTTGTGGGAGGAGAGGCTGGACTCTGCCCTTCTGAGCTGGGAATTTCTGGTTAAAGGCTTATAGTGCATGCATATCTGAACTGCTTCTTACTGAAGTTGGTGCGCCTTCTTTGCTGTGGCATAGACTGGATTTGGGCCTGCTGGATCTAGCTTTGTTTGTGTAACTTGAGCACTAATCCAGACATTCTCTAAAGTATTCAATTGTATTTATTACTGCTTGGTTGTAACTTGATTAAAGTGTAGCTATCTTTCTAAGTCTTTTGGATTAAGCACTTGGGCTTCAGACCAGTTGTTTTACATTAGGAAGGTTTGTGGCAAGCACTGTGGTGGCAGGACAGGTAGCTTTCATCCTTCTAAGTTGAGAACTGTTAATTGAGAGCCCAGTGTCCAAGTGTATTAGTTCTGGTTTAAGCACTTGGGCTTCAGGCCAGTTATTTTACATTAACAAGGTTCATGGTCTGCACTCTTGTGGGAGAAGAGGCTGGACTCTGCCCTTCTGAGCTGGGAATTTCTGGTTAAAGGTTTATAGTGCCTGAATATTTGAACTGTATCTTACTGAAATTGGTACACCTTGTTTGCTGTAGCATAGACTAGATCCAAGCCTGCTGAATCTAGCTTTGTTTATATGCTTGTTGTTTGTTTGCTTGTTATTTCCTGAACGCTAATTACAACTCCTAACACGACTTCTCAGTGCTTCTGTGGATCACTAGTGATATCTGCATTGCTTACTGTACTTATTTCCTTGTTTCACTTGAAAGAAAGTTACTGTTTGTCATTTTGCATTTAGTTACTTGTAACACATTGCACTCAAGTTACCTGGCACTTGCTCACTAAAGCAATTATATAAGTCAGCACTAAAAATTAAAAGCACTACACCCTCACTCCCCACTGGCCCTTGTTTTCAATTATTAAGGAATTCCCAATATTATTCTAGCACGTCCACAGGTCAGTCGGCAATCTCCTCTGGTCCAGCTGGTGAATCTGGGAATCTTGAGGCAATGTTATAACTGCCTCATGTACACAGACAACCCTCTCCTCCTCCCACATAACACAAATACTTAGAGATGCAGCTATTTAGCCAAACTGGAGGCTGAGCTCTCTCAACTCAGGACTGGCAAGACCAGACAGGAGGAGAAGGCAACTACACATACCACAAAACCAGCCTCACATAATGTTACCACACCACTGAATCAAACACATAAACACATTAAAGACATACTCTGAGGCTCTGAGTAAAAATTTACCTAAACAGCAGAGGCCTCCAAAGCAGACACCCAAACAACTGCTACCTCAAGACACCCCACAAGCAACACATAAACCACAAAATCAGTGTGCAAAGCAGTCACAGCCCTTAAGGCCAAATACAACACCAAACATACTTGTCATAGGTGACTCCATAGTCAGACACACTGACGCCCCACTCGCCAGGCTGAACAAGGAGTGGGTCACAGTAAGCTGCCCATCGGGCGCTAGAATCCGCCACATAACACAAGCACTGGTCACTCCACAGCAAGTACAAATATGACACAGTCATTGTCCATGCTGGAGTGAACGACCTGAGATTCTCCACAATAAACAGGAATGGCTCTCTTTATGTAGAGCATTACCCACCTGGTTCTTCCTTCAAAAATGATGACTATAAAAGTGAATTTAACATGGCTTAACTGGTTTATTAAAGGGATTTCTCTGGGTGAACAAACCACGTGCAAAGGGTTCAGACCCCGGACCGGTATTGGGTAAGCGAAAATGTTTTGGCAAGGGCTCAAAAAAATTTTCCTTGAAGAGAGAAGTTTCCAGGTAACTGAAGATGCACACATTTTTAAATGAAAGAAGAAATTACTTATTACAACATTTGATATTATAATGGCCCAAAGAAAAAGACAGACCACATGCCATTCATTAGCATTTACTTTAGGTTGCATAATGAATACAACAAGATAGAAACCATATCATATACACACTGAGCTCTGAAAACAGGTTAGAGGAACCTAATATTTTAAGGCTATGCACACATATTACAAAGGGTATGGGTAATTGATAGACAGCTTTTCCTACTCAGTAGCACATATAGGACAGTTGCCCCTAGTGCAAAGTATTAGGTAGCATGATCAGGAGACAAGCTTACACTTACTTTTTTTCTGTACTGAAAGCAGTTCCTTCAGGACAGCAGCAGACATGCAGAGACACACACACACACACACACACACACACACACACATACACACACACACACACACACACACACACACACACACACACCCTACCTGATAATCTGTTCGTGATTGCCTTCCAACTATATTTCCCGCTCGCAGCGATAATCCATTTGTCTTCTTCCACTCGTTTGCTCACTACTGCACATTTCCCGCTCGTGGACATGACGTGAGCTCACTTCTGACAGGCTGGAATTCTCCTTAAAGGAGCCAACACTCATTCAAAAGGAAGAAATACGTACTTTTTTTTTTTTTTTTAAAAAGCTACCCCCTCTTCTAAAAAAGTTGTACTGAACTCAGTACAGTGTGTATGCCTCCCGACGTCCCTGATTTCAGGCAATGTTTACTCCTGGACTGAACTGTGGTGACTGCATTACCCC
Organism: Protopterus annectens; assembly: GCF_019279795.1. NCBI lineage: Eukaryota > Metazoa > Chordata > Ceratodontiformes > Protopteridae > Protopterus > Protopterus annectens. The sequence continues at coordinate 1,170,871,624 of NC_056744.1, read as the reverse complement.
AAATGTAAGCTTACCTTGCTGTCTAACTTGCTCATTTGTGTGAACTGATCATTCTGTGCAGAGTATGCATAGAGCCTACCACCCACCCACTCTGTCAATCATTACATTTGTATGCTGTTTTTGCAATATGCCCATTTCTTTTAGATATATTCTCTTTCTAGCCTTACAATCTATTTTTATTAATACTTGTTATGTAACTCATATTTTTCTGTCATTTTTCTTAAACTTTATTCTTTTCCCACAAATAAACATTGTGAATGTTGTTCTCTGTTTTTTTCCTTAACTTAAATTAAGCTATTTTATCAACTTCTGTTGTGTCTGTCCTCTCAGATACTAACTCTTAGTAATTTTAACTTTTCATTAAGTGAAATTCATAGCCAGTCTCTTAGCAAAATGGTCAAGAAGCAGGACAATTTCATCCTCTACCTTAGATAGGAAACAAAATAACCCAAGAGCGTTTGCTAAACCAAAGAACTTCAAGAGAAAAACACTGCTAACGCCACGCTATGTATGCTTGAGAAGTCAGGAAAAATATTGAAATAACTCGTGCAGACAGCGTCTGGTAAAAATCCACGTATTTAATGTAATGTCATACAAAACACCACACAGTAGTAAAAACTAGTTGAGCACTTTCACCTGTAAGTAATACAGGCTTCATCAGAACTGAATGCCATATTGAATTCCTAACCATATTTAAAAGGTCTTTGGCACCAAAAACTATTAAAGGTGTACACACATAATTAATATTTTGTATGCACCATACTCTAAAGTTACTTAAACTAATGTAAGCTGCCAAAAATATTTCAAACAAGCTCAAAAATATTAAAAATATTAAAAATATTACAAATGCAAGTAAATAAACATGCTATATTATGAATGTGTATATTCAACACTAACCCCAAAAACTTGATAAATATTCACTAAACATCACTGAATATACACATTAACACAAATAACACATATTTAACCACAATAAATACACTATAAAACATTTTTTATATAAATATTAATGACTCAATTTATATAGTAATGGCTTGATAGTCAAACTTTCATTCAAACCTGGGGCAGAGGCTGCATCAGTATAAATTTGCCACCACATTTCTCTGTATGATAGATGGCCCTTCTGATCGCCTCCCCTAGGGTCTGCTTTAACCATATCAATTATACCAAATGTAAATTTATGTTCAACTCCTTGTTGTTTGATATGTCTATAAAGGGCATTTTTTTCATCATTCTTTTTAATAGAATAAAAATGACCGTAGATTCTTTTGTTCAGCTGTCTCTCTGTCTTTCCTATATAGAACACTGAACAAACTGTGCATGGTGCAATATAAATAACAAATTTTGTTGTGCAATTTCCTGATTTAAATCTAATAAAAGATCCAGTCACGTTATGGTTGGAGAGACAAATATAATGGTTTCGAAAATAGCAATGACAAAAATCGGAACAGACATGAATCCAACCAAAGTTTTAATCATGTTCGTAAGAACTCACATTTTTTCAACAGCAGAAACCACGACAGGACAAGAGATTGGAAGTGGGGTGGGAATTGGAAGAAACCCCTATATTAAATAGAAGTATTATACATAATGAGAACATTAAGGAACAAGTAGGCAGAACTTGCAATAATGCTTTGTATACAGTGACGAACTCACAAGAATATGAAAAAGAACAATATAAATCAAATGAGAATGAAGGTATATGTACTGTAGGTGTTAGTAACAGTTACAAGAATTTCAACATATTTAACTATACAGATTTGAAACTGGATGTTTCACATTTTAATTTATTTTCAAAGGGTTTGAAATATATTCCAACTTCAAACTTTAATGTTGTGGACAACATATGCCAAATCAAACTGTATACTAGGAAATTGAACTTGGCTGTTATGTTTTATAACACAGCAAACAAAGAGTCAAACTGCATTAATGAATGTAAGGTTTTAAAAAAGAAAAGTACATTTATGCCTACATGTCATCCTACTATAGGGGTATTTGAAAAATCGGTAGTCAAGCAGGTTTACCAGTTAAACAACAAATTAAAGTTCAATAAATATGAACACAATTTATCGAAAGAAGAACAAGCTACTTTAACAAATATTAGAAATAATAGAGACATCAGAGTCATGAAACCGGACAAAGGTGGGGGTATAGTTATCTTTGACCAATTAACATATGCTTCGAGGTTATTTGATATATTACATTCTACTGGTAATTATGAAATTGTTTCAACTAATGAACTTAATTTGGCTTACAGAAGAATAGACTCTCATATTGAAGAATTTCTTATTGACAAACGCATAACTCTGGACACTTATAATTTTCTCAAGGTTGATCATCCTATAGCAGCTACTTTAGCTGGAATTCCCAAAATTCATAAGAATCTGAATGACCCCCCCTTTAGAACGATTGTCTCTGGTAGTTGATCCAAAACATTCCCATTGGGAGCAGTTATCGATAATATGTTAAAGCATGTCTGTGACAAAATTTTTCATTTAGCCAAAGACTCTTGGTATTTTTTATCCCATTTTCCTATTCATATTTGCAATAAGGACATTTTATTTGTAACTGTAGATGTCATAGATCTTTTTTCATGCATACCTAAAATTGAGGGGCTAGAAGCATTCAATCGAAGTATTTACAAATATGCTGACCTTGATTGGGATAAGATCTGTTTAATTACTGATATGATGAGTATAGTATTAGACCACAACTACATATACTATGAAGGTGAAATATTTAAACAAACCAAAGAGGTAGCAATGGGTGCTGCCTGTGCCCCTATTTTCGCCAATATGGTAATGTTAGATTGGGAGGAATCTGTTATTTTTACAAGTGATTTCTATAGACACATCAAATATTATATACGTTATCTTGATGATATTTATATATTATGGGATGCTAATGTTGAGACTCTTATGAAATGTATTGATTATTTGAACTCCAGCAGTACTTTTTTGAAATTTACTTATGCACAAAGTCATGAAGGTCTAGCGTATTTAGATACATTTGTATTTATAAAAAACTCCCATTTTTCTTCGAAAATTTATAGGAAGACTACATTTTCGAACAGTTATCTAGAACATTCTAGTAACCACCCTAAGTCCCTTTTGAGAAATATTTATAAGGGACAACTAATTAGAGCTGTAAGAATGACCTCTGACTATTCTGATATGACAGTTGAGGTAGCGTATATTACCTCACTATTTAGAGACAGGGGCTATGACATTAACATGATGTATGATCTAAGCAGTCAAATAATTAGAGGATGGGGTACTAGATACATACCACTACTAGGTTTGGAATCCAAAAATAGCAATGTTACCATTACTAAAAAAACTTCTTATGTTGATTTTTGTAGATCATGTATTTTAGAATATGGACCTTTTTCTTACAAAGTCAAAGAAATTTTAAACAGTAATTGGAGTATTATATTGGCAGACACACAAATAGCGAACATATTGGGGCATAGACCTTGTTTTGTGAACAAAGTGGACCCCAACATAAAGAGATTGTTGGAAAATCCTCCCATACAAAAATCAATTACATCTAAGAACACTCAAAAATGTGGTAGATGCAATTGGTGTTTTGCTATTAACAATAGTCAAAGCATTAGGTTGAATAACGTGACTGGATCTTTTATTAGATTTAAATCAGGAAATTGCACAACAAAATTTGTTATTTATATTGCACTATGCAGTTTGTTCAGCGTTCTATATAGGAAAGACAGAGAGACAGCTGAACAAAAGAATCTACGGTCATTTTTATTCTATTAAAAAGAATGATGAAAAAAATGCCCTTTATAGACATATCAAACAACAAGGAGTTGAACATAAATTTACATTTGGTATAATTGATATGGTTAAAGCAGACCCTAGGGGAGGCGATCAGAAGGGCCATCTATCATACAGAGAAATGTGGTGGCAAATTTATACTGATGCAGCCTCTGCCCCAGGTTTGAATGAAAGTTTGACTATCAAGCCATTACTATATAAATTGAGTCATTAATATTTATATAAAAAATGTTTTATAGTGTATTTATTGTGGTTAAATATGTGTTATTTGTGTTAATGTGTATATTCAGTGATGTTTAGTGAATATTTATCAAGTTTTTGGGGTTAGTGTTGAATATACACATTCATAATATAGCATGTATATTTTTAATATTTTTAATATTTTTGAGCTTGTTTGAAATATTTTTGGCAGCTTACATTAGTTTAAGTAACTTTAGAGTATGGTGCATACAAAATATTAATTATGTGTGTACACCTTTAATAGTTTTTGGCACCAAAGACTTTTTAAATATGGTTAGGAATTCAATATGGCATTCAGTTCTGATGAAGCCTGTATTACTTACAGGTGAAAGTGCTCAACTAGTTTTTACTACTGTGTGGTGTTTTGTATGACATTACATTAAATACGTGGATTTTTACCAGACGCTGTCTGCACGAGTTATTTCAATATTTTTCCTGACTTCTCAAGCATACATAGTGTGGTGTTAGCAGTGTTTTTCTCTAGAAGTTCTTAGATAGAAAACAGAAACTTTACATTGCAATTGTATTCCTCCCTCTTCCCACAACAAAACAAATGTGATGCTCCACTAAAACAAATAATGCTGCATCATCCTTAAATATTCTAGTGATTCTTGGTGACATCAACATAAACCTTCTTGACTTTGAGTAGAATGACATTAATGAAATCGTAGCAGATCTTGGTCTGCAAGAAACAGTGCATTAACTCCACAAACAAAATCTAAGGTCAGGTAAACACCACTTACTGGATTCAGTCATAAGTAATATCCACCACTCCATCTCCTCACTTACATGTGCTTCCCTGCAGCCTAAGTGACTACTGCCCCAGTACCTTTGACCTTATTCTCCCCTTTCAAATAATATATTACTCAAAAAGACCTTTTCACTACAACAAACTATATTTAAGAAGCCATTGACAAAGGAATACCAACAGGCACCCTCCTTATAGACCTAAGACATGCATTTAAATAAGAGAACCACTTTCTCTTGATCATGGTACTGTCTGTAAATGGTTTTCCTCTTGTCTCCATGTCACATCATTTACAGTCAGGTATGGGCAAGTTGCAATATGAGATGTTCTTCATAACTCTTGACCACATAGTCTGTTTTGTTTGGGAGCAACAGATACCTACCAGATTCCTCATTTTTCCTTCACTTCATAGATGAGGCAGTTAGCCTTATTAACTATGTTCCCTGTTTTAAATATTTTGGGGTTCTAGATTGACCAGCACCTAATGTTTGCTGAACATATCATCCATGAGACTTAAAAGCTAAACAAAAGAGTGACATTTTTTACAAAGTGAGGAATTGCCTCACTCCCAGTTCTAAGCAAAATTTTAGGCCTTGCCACTTTATATCCATCATCTTCATAAGGTTCCTGTCATCACTTACATTAGCTAGCAAGAATCAAATATTCTCTTTATTCTATAACAAGCTGTTTCATTTGCTGCAAACTTAATCTTTATTATCATTGTATTCCTCTCTACCCTCTGTAATGGCTTACTCCTAAGCATAGACTCGATCACTTCAGAACATGCAAGTACAACTTAGAGACTCTTAAATTCTGACCAGTAGCACCTCTGTAACATTAGACAAACCAATAAATTATTTAGGAGCATTAGTATTATTTTACAAGTAGGGTGAAGATTACAAAGATCAAATAAGAAAATAAATGCTCACAAAGCCATACCCTGGGATTCAGAAACATTGCTTATACAGCTGAAGTTGCATAAAGTGGCTCTAAGCCAATTAACAATGTAATATGAGACAATGAGTGTAATGACAAGTAATTAATTAAGGGATCTTCTGGCTAAAACTTTATTGATCATGAATGGAGGAGCATACCATGACTGTGGTTATATGACTGACAAAACCCAGTTGCCAGTGGTTTACTATTGTTTATTCAAACAGAAAAACATTTTCCGTTCAGATAAACGAATGGTAATACCAAAAGTAAAAAAAAAAAAAACTTACACAATGTCGAACCAAATGCTCGACGCATTTGACTCGACATTGTTGTTAAAACCACCACATGATAGCTGTATATGAGCTGACGTAAATCAAACTCTTATACAGCTATCACGTTTTTGCAGGGGGGAAAGCCCCCCTGCACCCCCACACACCCCCTACTTATATATTCTAACTCCGAGATTGCACTACAGTGGGGATGTGGATGAATTTCCACTCCCCACTGTACCGCAATCTCTGTGCAGATAGTCAGTTTCCACTTGTGCGAATGCAGTTGTGCATTCGCATAAGTGGAGTCGACTATCTGGTGCAAACGTGCTTGTGCATTCGACATTCTGTTTTTTGGCACATTGCAGCCGATAGAATGTCATTTGCACAAACAATAGTAAACCGTTGCCAGCATGTGGTATACCTCTGCCTATGTGTGCCCACATGCACATAGCCGTGCTAGAACTGCCACCCCTCCATTTTCTTTCCAGACTATCTGGAAATCAAATTGATTCTCCAGTAGTTTGTAAAACACTGTACAAACTCCAGTATTCTGTTTCAAAAAAGGAAACAGAGTATCGGAGTTTGTAAATCGGCTGATTTACTATGCTTTTTTACAGAAAAGCATAGTAAATCAGCCGAAAGCAGGTATTAGGAATGGAAAAAGAGGGCGTTCCTCACCCGATGATGTCGTAGTGATGTTATGAAATTGGCAGTGTATGGACGGGAGAAAGCGCAGAGGTGGGTGTGGATAATGGTGATGCGAGGGGTGTGGTCTTACTCTGGTTTTAGCCACAATGAAAGGTGACAACCCTAAGCCATGCCATTATGAAAACTGCTGACAGCCATAGGGTTGCCACCTTTTGTTGTGACTAAAACCGGAGTAAAGCCACACCCCTCGCATCACCAATAATCCTGCCCACCCCCTCTCCCACCCACATCCCACCTATTTTGTGACATCACAATGACATCACATGGTGGGGAATGCCCTCGTTTTCTGTTCCTCCTGCCTGTTTTTGGCTGATTTACTATGCTTTTCTGTAAAAAAGCATAGTAAATCAGCCGATTTACAAACTCTGATAGTCTGTTTCCTTTTTTGAAACAGAATACTGGCATTTGTACAGTGTTTTCCAGACTACCGGAGAATCAGTTTGATTTCTGGATAGTCTGGAAAAAAAACAGAGGGGTGGCAACCCCTAGACAGCCATAATAAGGGCATCCCAGCAAAGTCTCTACCAATTTATTTTTTATAAATGTGAATGAATTAGGTGCATAGGATAGTCATAAAGGGAGGAAGAACAAGCAAAGGAACACAGAGAAGGACACACTGAAGGAAAGACTTAGATTCGGGGGCATTTTTCTTTGTTAAAGGGGTGTCCATTTTTAAAGGGTAGGGGGAGAAGGAAATAAGGGGAAGATATAGGCAAGAAAGAGGGTATGAGCATGGTAGTAGGGGCAGACAAACACAGAACACAGACAAAAAAAAAACAGGGGAGGTGCTGACACAAAAGGGAGGCACAATGGAGAGAAGCAGACAGACAGAGGGAGGATATTTGGTGATGGGGTGGCCTGAACTATAGACAGGATAGGGAAGTGAAACACATCAAATGGGACAACCATGATGGAGGAAAGGGTGGGGTGACATCTCCCTTTCTTGCTGCCTATGGTAGCACCCAGCCAGAGGTCAGTCCCCTCCACAGCTGTTCTCTCCATTGGATCATGCTTCTGTTGGTGCAGTAGATAGGGTCAGGCAGCAGTGCTAACCTAACAGTCACACAAGTACTTTCTCCAAGCAGTCATGAGGTTGTCAAGTCACTGGTCTGCCACCACCTCCAACACCATCCTCTGCAACTTTTGATGGATAACATATCAGGATCTACAGGCAGTGTCCCCAGAGGATATGACAACACCCTCCCAGTGGTAGACTACCAGTGGCCACAATGCAGCCCCCCTAATCCACCCCAGATGATCTATGGCAGGTTGACTGTGTGGTGATCTCTGCCACACTGCAGACATAGTGGGAAGTTAGTGTATAAATAGTAATATAAAAAGAGAACAATAAAACATCAAACATCGAATAATCATGTAAATAAAGGATCGTGAGAAGAAGAGAGAGAGATCATATATGAAAAACAATAGTAGCAGTTCCAAGTATGATTATCAGGTTAAAAGTAACTAGAAAAATACAGAAATTTTGTTTGGTATGCATTGGCATTTTGGAGGATTTTTTGATCGGGTAGACTACTAAGTCAGTTTCATGGGGCATGAAGACACAGATGTTACCTATAACCCTCCAGTTTATATGTTGGAGTACAATGTAGGTGGTGTGCTGGAGGACAACAGGGGCCATGGAAGGTGTGGGGGAATGCCCTAATGCTATTTGTGATGGCAAAGGGTGAAAGAAGAGCATGGCAGACTTGGCTAACTACAGAAATTGCAGGGCAAAATGTTGATCGTGTTTGTCGGTCATAGCAATGACAACTAATCCAATGGCCTTAGAGTGACAGCTATCAGCATATGACAAACAAGTACTATGATATTTTGCAAAAAGGGTGGGTATAATGCTTGCATGTCCAGAATATGGCAGTATAAGTGGCACCACCACTGACTTTGTTTGAGGCACTGAAAGCAGAATATAGGGAAATAAATGTAGCTGTTGAGTTGTGTAGGACTGGTAGGGTTGTGGAAGACTACAGTGCATTGTAAGAGTGCAAATGCACAGGTGTGTGTTACAGCATGGCACTTGGTATCATCTAAGGTCAAGACATGCCAGGCATGGGATCCTTACCGTAATTGTATAGAAACCTCTTACAGATAAGGTGAGTAGGAGAGTATCTTTGCCTGCCTGGAAAGTGCAGGGGTGTCCAGAGTTGTGGATTCCTATGAGTAGTGGGTGTAACTAGTAACCACAACATGCTATTAATTTGAGAAATATGTTGCTGTGACATCTGTATGTGGCTATACTAACTCAGTTATGCTGTTACCCCTGCTTCTAGAGAAATGGTTCATGCACCCTTGAAAGAGGATTTATTTCTTATCACTCTACAAAGGAGGTGAACAAATTAAAGAAAATGAAAATGTACATAAAACATATGCCCTGCAATTATTATGGCAGTTATGCATTACATTACACTGAAATGCAGCTGTCAGGCATACTTACTGCAGAACTCATGGGCACTCTGTCTGACTTCTACTTCCTATAGGCTCACAAGGTAAAGGCCGTGGCTCCTGTGATCACTGCAGGGGTGCCTGCACTACTCACCAGATTCGGTATTGCCAGTTGCAGCAGTCACCACCCTGGTAAAGCAGTGACAGGCATCCACTTTATATTGGAGACCCAGCAACTGCTCATGGTGTTCTGTCAACATTAGGTACAGAAATATTTTCCTTTCCATACAGTACTAGCTGGGAGCTCTGCCACACTCAGTGCCTTCAGAATCAATGACCACTTCATAGTTCACAAAGGAATATGTTAGCACATCCATGTCAATGCACTGTTCTGCCACAGTGGGCATCAGGGCAGCACAACAGGTTGTGAGGTCACCATGCAGTTGTATCGAACTGCATGTTATAGCAGAATGGTATTTGGGTGTGACTAACACTGTGACGTGAATGAGCATAATCCAGAAAACCCACATCTTGCACCATTACTGTTCTTTAGCAACTTTAGGGGCCACAGAAAAATGTTATGTATATCCACAAGACTGTGGTGGTTAGTGGCCTGCTGATGCATTTGCAGTGCTCTTTCTGTATACTCATGCATGTCCACTGTCAAGTACAAACCTCATATTGCAGCCTTAAGCAAATGCATAGTACAAAAAAGTGCAATTCAGAGACACTTACCCAAAACTGACTCATAAGCATAACTGCCAAGCTATTACTCTTAAAACTGCAAAATAACTACAGTGGCAGCCATAACAGTGCTCACACACTATGGAATTTGTAAAATAGTTTCATAGGTAAGTACTAGGCAATCAATCTGCAGACTAATGCAAGGACAGCCAAAAAACCTTATTCAAAAGGTATCTCTAACTTCAAGGAGGGCAAGACAAGACAGACCAGGGGAAATTTGAGGCTGCCCATCCAGTTATCTAAACTGACCTTGAAGGTGGCAAGAGTGCTACTCTGTTTGACATGTAGTGGAAGTTTGTTGCAGAACTGATGAATACATTGAGATATTTAAGTACCATGCCAACATATCTTATTTATCTGTTGATGAAGGTTTACTTCATTTAACGAGTATTTGAGGTACAATTGGTTCTGTAAAGGAATAGGAGGTCAAATAGGGTTGAATCTTTCATGTCTCAAAAGGCTAGGCACAGATCTCCAAGAGACTTAGTTCAGAGAAATGGCTGGCAGTCTCTCCTGATAACTAAGATTTTTGTGGCCACTGATCTTTTTAGTTATGAATCTGTGAGGTCTCTCAAGTTTTGTGGTATATTTAGACAAATATATGTTAAAAGGTCCATTATATTTTATAATGGGTCTGATAAAATATCAGCAAAGGGAAATTGAGTCTTCTTCGATCTAGTGAAGATGCCTTGGGAAATTAGATGAGCCAGATAAAATGTTTTCTGAGCTACTGTGGAGACATGATGGTCAAATGATAAGGAATTATCAGCAAGAGTGACCAAATCCCTTACAACGGTGCCTAATTCAATGACCTATTTAGTAACTGAATCTGTTTTGTTTCCAAAAATGAGCTGTGTTACATTTTTTTACAATTAATTTGAGAAAATTATCCTTGCACCAATTGTAAACATGGTCTAACCAATATTGGAGCAACTGTGAGTCATATGAAGATCAAATAACAGCACCCAGTTTACAGTCATCTGCAAACCTAGTTAACCATAGGTCAGAAGGCTGGCCTGAAAGTCTGAGAAATAAATGCCAAGTAGGAGATGGCCCGAAACTGAGCCCTCTGGTACACCACTAGTAACTTTTTGATTTCAGAAGTGGCACCTGTAAGTCTAACCACATGGGTTCTGTCAGACAACCGGTTAGCTATCCACAGCACAATATAAGGATTTATATTCTGATTAACAAGTCTAGTTATCGATTCTATCGATTCGTGCCTGCATGTTATAAACTAAGAGATATTTTTGAAAGAAGAGGTTATCCCAGTGCATTTATCATGGATTTAGCCCTAGACATTTGTACTAAGAGAGGAAGAAATTTACTGTCCTTTGTTAGGTAAAAAAAAAAATTGTCCTCCTTAAAGGTGACCAAGGAGGTGACCAGTTGAATACAAACAGAGCTGTGATTCTTACTTTTAACCAAGACTTCCAAGTTATTAAGAAGGTGATTGTGAAAAACTGGGACATTTATTCCACAGATAATGGCTTATATCAACAGTTAGGAAAGAACCCTAGAGTAGCTTACAAAAAAATGATGTGAGTATTAAAAACCTCCTGGAGAGATATATGGAAGTCAGTGTCCCCCCTGGTATTTGGTCCCGTGGATATTGTAGTCACTCAGTGTCACAGGGTTTTGGAGGGAAATACTTTTTTGCATTAAAGGTTATGGAGACATTCATATTGAACTTAAATGCCACTGTTTTAGTAAATAAGTGGTATATATGGCTCAATGTGTTGAATGTCCCTGTTTTTATATTGGTAAAAAAGGCATTAAACTTAAGGATGTATCAACATTTTTATGACATTAAAAAGAAAGATGATCTTAATGCCTTGTATAGACATATTAAGGATACTAATGGTTATACTTTCAATCTTTATATAGCGGACAATGTGAAATTTGATGAAAAAGGAGGACCTTGGAAAGACTGCTTAGGAGTCAAAGAGCTTAAATGGGAGCTCAAAACTAATGCAACAGGTACATTTGGGCCGAATGATATGGTGTCTATTAGCAGTGTTCTCAGGTGGAAAGCAGCATTATAACATGAAGTGAAAGATTTAATTATTCTTAATAGGTTATTCCTAATAGCTTATTTTTAACAGTTTTTTTAACAAAAAGAAAAATATATATATATATACATAAATTATTGCGGGTATTTTAAATTGTGCTTGATACTTTTGTTTTTTAATTTAATGTTTTAACTCAATGAATGCAATGAAATAATATATGTTGTTTGACAACTTGTCAGATTGAGGAATGAAGGTAAAAAGAATTAGAAGAGAAATAGTTATTTACAGGAAGTGCTTTCAATTAAATGAGAGGGGTGGGACTTATATTATAAAAGAAACAATGGGGAATATGTTGTTATTCTGATGAAGTCCCATTGACCAGGGATGAAAGCACTTAATGTGTTTTACTTGATGTATTTGTTGTTAAATCAAACTTCGTGAATTGGTTTGCTCTTAGCAATTCAGTTTGGGAATAATATCAAAGGCTTTGGCTAGACCTAGATATGCTGTATGCACTACATAACCACTATTGACTGCTTTGGTTACTTTTTAAAGAAATTAATGAGGTTAAAAGGCAGGACCTTCCTTTGACAAAGCCAAATTGATGAGAGTCCAGGGCCAAGATATTTTCAATGTCCAGAATAATGAGGACTGACATAATGTACTCCACAGCTTTACATATGAGGCAAGTGAGACTACTGGGTCTATAGTTACCAGTGGTCTGTGGTATGGACAGTTTTGTGTAATGACATTACAATGGGTGTTTTCCAAGTTTCAGGAATGTAACCAGTGGAGAGGTTAATACTAAAGAGGTTTTGGAGAGGTTCACTCAGGCCATATTTGGCACTGATAATCACGTAGCCCAATATGTTATCCAGGCCCATGGATGGAGTATTTGTAGTTTTTGATATGGCTATAAGGGTTTGGTCCATAGTGGTTAAAGAGGCTGACTGGGATTGTGGAACCTGTGGGATAGCTATAACTATGGGTGGAGTAAAATTTGCACTAAATGTTTTAGCTAGGATATTAGCTGTTTCCTCTGGGTCGGAGACTGTAGGGACTAGCTCCAAACATTGCCAGGTGTTAGTTCTTAACTTCTTGACATAGTTAAAGAAGGAGTTGTAGTTATTTTTGGTTTTAGTGCCTATTTTACATTCATACCTAGCTTCAAGCTTCCTAATAGTTCTTTCTTAGTTTGCTTAAGTGTGCTCTTAAGGTATGTAGAATGAGACCTTTTATAAGCAGTTTCTTTCTATAATTTACTTATACATGAATTCCACCAAAGGGGTTTGTTTTTAAATTTCTCATTATGTTTGGTCCAGATAGTGGCTACCTTATCGATGCAACTATTTAAGTGGGAGTAGAAGTCAAAGGCATAAGTAGCAGCTTGAGTAAAGGGATCCTTTGGAAGGGGATTGCAACACAATTTATTTAAGTCATCAGGTAACTGAAAAAGATTTGCTTTTGAGAAGTCCCTAAACACAGAGCTGTTTACAGAGGAATTACAACCCGTTTTAAAAGAAAAGGTGACTAAATTATGGTCTGATTTAACAAGACATGATGACACATAAGGAGATGTAGGAAAAGTGGCCATATCTGTGAGGACTAGATCCAGGATATTGGGGCCCCTAGTAGGATGGTTAGCTATTTGAGAACGAGAGTTAGCATTTATAATGTCAAGAAAGTGCAGGTCATACCGACCATTTCCAATGTAGGTCATCCAGTTTATTGATGGATAGTTGAAGTCCTCTAGTAGAAAGAACTTGTTTTTTGTATGGGAATTTCAACTAACATGTTAAGGTACGTGTTAGAAACTATCTTTCTCAGAAGGGGACATAGAGGGTGTTCTTTTGCTAGCTATGAAGTAGTAGTTTGTCTTGTTTATAGTGATTTGGACTTCTAGGAGTTCAAAGGTGGTGTCCCAGGGAATCATTGATGAGATGATAATATCCTTAACAAATACTGATACTTCCCCACAATTACTAGTAGGTCTGAAGATGTGATAGGTGTTAAACTCAGGAAAAGAGAGAGTGCTTCCATTGCTCTGAAACCACATTTCTGTAACTACACATATAGGAGCATCTTCAAGTTGCAGAAGAACTTCAAGTGCGGGCATATATTTTTTTTTGTTAAGACTTGTGGCATTGAATAGAGCCACATTGATGTGTTCCAAATTAAAATTAACTTAATTAAGTTGAAATGTCCATCAGATGGACTTTGCCTTGTCTGAAAAAGGCATTATGGGGGCAGGAAAGCCTTTAGACAGAGTTCAAAAACCTTGGTAAGAGAGATACAGGCTATCCCTGGCAACATAGGAAGACGTGTTACCCATCTCATCCCAAGCTGATACTTACTGGATCCTCCTAGAATGACAATTGCTACATAGAGAATTATTAAAAATCAATTGTCTTGGCTTTAAATCTAGGCAACCTTCCAGGTGTTGGCAAAATACCACTCAAGACCATTCTCTTTCCTGCCTCAGACACATGTAGACCAAGCTGTATCATATCCTTCTGCATATCCCTCTGCGTAAAGCATTTAAGGTCATTCACCCCCACATGGGCCACTGTCAGGTTGTAATTGTATTTGTCAGGATAGAGGGATCTAAGAATCCTTGTTACATCCCAGATCCTGGCTCACAAAAGACAGCTGTCACCCTATTCTTATCCAGGCTAAAAGGTGTGGTGTTCATATGCCTTACAATAAAGTCACCTAATACTTAAGCATTAATGTGGGTTGATGCAGTCTTAGTGGTCAATATCGGCTTGGATTCTGCACTGTTGGGACTCTCAGAAGTATTTGGCCTAGATGTAGGTGTGAACAGTGAAAATGGATGTCTGAGTTTTCTTAGTCTTTAATGTGCTTTACCACAATAGATGCTGATTTACTGGAAGTGCTGTGTGTGTTTGTGTGTGTGTGTGTGTGTGTGTGTGTGTGTGTGTGTGTGTGTGTGTGTGTGTGTGTGTGTGTGTGTGTGTGTGTGTGTGTGTGTGTGTGTGTGTGTGTGTGTGTGTGTGTGTGTGTGTGTGTGTGTGTGTGTGTGTGTGTGTGTGTGTGTGTGTGTGTGTGTGTGTGTGTATGTTCTGCTTACCGAATGCATTCTGAGGTGAAGTTAAGTAAATACTTACATATCTCACATACTGAATCATTTTTAAGTAGCAATAAAGAGTTTTTGGTAAGCATAAAGCAGTTACTACACTGCCTCAAAATGCCTAGTGCTATCAGGCTGGCTACAGAAGGTGAAACTGAGACTCCATACTTGCCAGAACAGGTGACTGGGTATAGGATAGGTTAATAACTTATTTTTGGTATAAGATATTTAATTAACACCTATGTGGTGTAGAATGTTGCACCTCTTACAGCCTACACACATCCTTGCATTCCAGAGCATTTTCTGAAAAATCAACTTAAAAAGCACATAATAATCAAGGCTTTTCTACTGTGGGGCATCCTAGATTAACAATCTTAGTGTCATTTTATTAATAAATCCTTGCCTTATCCAATTCTGCCTATTATAAAGTGGTAAGTCATTTAGTTAAAAAGTCAAGCCCAAGAAAGGTCTGGATGCCATAAGGAGCTATGGGTGTTAACTGAAAGTATACAAAAAATGCTCTATAGGCTTGAATAAGATATATAAGAGGATATGGAAGACTTGGCTAGAAAAAGATAAGTTAGGATGTGGCTAAAGGATAAAAGAATGGGCTGCGACTACTGTAGCAGTCACAAGTGCAAAACAGAAATGTAAAAGTGACAGACTATGAAGGATACATAAGAAAATCAGTAACAGTGGCAAATTTAACCAAATAACTTTACCCTATAGGATAATGTGATCTCTACCTAGCCAGTAAAAAGAATGAACAATGGGTTGTGTAACTCAATAGATCCAAATACAATAAATACATTAATCTAAATGAGTAATTTCAAGTGCAATAAAAGTACAGCAGTCACCAAAGTAATAAAGCTGTATCACAAAGGTACCCATGCACTCTATAGTGTAGTACTATGGAGCAATAACTTTAAATACATTTTTGCAAAGGAAATGGCATGAACAGGACTGGATTTCTCTAGAACATTTACAACCACTCCTGTTAAGTGTTCATGGGATACGTCAGCAAATTTTGGGGAACAGATCTGCTATATCTGCTGCTATTCTACAGTTGTGTGAGTGTTGGGAGTTGTGGCTTGGTAACAACTACCTGCTGAGTGGAGGGGGATAGGCATAGAAGGCGTGATTAAAATCCTATGGAGTCTACTGCTTGTATACTTTACTCTTACAGCATAAGGTACAGTAGCAGAAGGTATGGCTTATAGGCTTTGTGAAGAGGAGGCCAGCGGCTGCAGGTTTCACATTGCTGTCTACTTTTGCCTTTCTGTGTAATGTGAGGGTGTAATTAACTTTCAGACTGTTTCTTTTGGTGTTATGTACTGTTGGGGAAGGTTTCTGAAGATGGAAGAGTCTCCCTCTTTTTGATGGGTGTTTGGGGGGGTGGTTTCTAAAAATGTGTGTCCAGAGTTGTGGATGTAGGAAGGTGGAATGCCTTTATAACTTGTCTCTTTAGGTTGTGTGGGTGGGAATGACCATGCACTTCAGAATATCTTCAAGCCTTTTGTGATATTGATTGGTGTTGCAGGGAATTTCCTTAAAACAATGATCAGTTATGGTACTTGTTTTAGGGGCAGTGGAATTACATGTCCAGCTATGCATCTCTGGTGTTACTGCTGTGGGAGAGGTAACCACTTTTCCAAATCTGTTTCTGAAGTTCTTTTTGTGGGGGAGGGGGGGTTATAAAACCCTATGGCAATTCTATGGAATGCTGTGTAATAAATCTGCAATATTTGTTCTAGGCCAGTGGGTGTGGAGGGGGGGGGGTTAGTAGGACAAACTGAAATGTACTTATACCTGTCTATCTGGGGACCATCATAGGGGGTGCTAGTGAAATCATCACAGATGGCTTGCATTAGCTATCAGTGTTAAGCGTAGTATTGTAGTGCACACATAGAAAGGACAAGGACCTCACACCTGTGGATTATGGTCATGCAGTTAGTGCACCTGTGTTGTGATTGACAGTATGTCATGGGCAGGGTGGGTGACATAAAAAGGCATATAGGTATATCAACAGGGTATGCAGCAATGCAACAATAAGAGGGACAGACAGAGTTCAGTAAACCAATTTATATTCATCCACAATTGCAATAGACAATGTACGTGTGATGTTGGTGGACACTGTCGACAAAACACATGGCATGCTGCAGATAAAAGCTCTAACTGCAATGCCATCTTTCACACGTACATTCTGCTTTTTATATATGTATATATGTGTGTACGTTTATGCAAGCATGTGTGTATGTTTCCATTTGTTGTTTTATTTCTATCTATTTTACCATTTTTGTAGAATTGCCCTTGGCTGCATCTGTGGTGCAGCACTGGTGCCCACTCCTACTAATGTCCCCATTCTTCGCCCACCAGCATATCATCTGCCTCCAGGCTTGCCTGTCTGTCAGCTGATGTAGGTCCTGTGGTGGGGGAGTGACTTGGGTGTGTCCCCAGTGGCCCCTGGTAGTTGCTCACCAGCAGAGAATCCCACAGTTCCTTCTAGTGATGTTGCCAGAGGGGGGGGGTCACACTTTATCATCCAGTGAGAGATAGAACACTTGATGGAGGAGTTGGTGGACCAGGCTTGAAGCCTACACTGGTCTCCTGAAAAGGGTCCTTGTGCATCTTACAGAGTGCCACCACATCATCACAATATGAGACATGGCCCAGTGGAGGGGGAGGGGCAGTCACAGTGATGACTGACCTGTTCCTGGGTTTAGCTCAGGCAGTACAATGTCAGAAATAGGGTACCCACCCTATTTAAGGTCACCATCTATTTCTCTTAATGCATGACATTCCCTATTTGGACATTTGTGCCCTTCAGGAGAACATGACGAACGTCCTGAGATTTTAGGACAAAAATTGTGTCCTGTGTTTCCACTAACAGTTCCATAAAATACGTATTTTGTATCTGACGTATCTTAGTGTAATATGAAGTAACAGAAATTACTCAAATTCTGCAAGAGTGAGCTTTTATTTAGGCAAAAAAGTGATTTTCAGTCATTTGCACTTGTTGAGGGCATAGTTCGTCCTGCAAATTCTCACATTAACATAAACGATTACCCACTTTGGGCATTTGAAAATGTAGTAACCCTAACTCTTTCCCCCAGTCCTGGTGTTCCCCGTCCTTGTATATCACCTCTCACCCTGTTTGTTGTCAAATCCTCACATCACCACTTATTTACCCTCTGTCTATTAATATATTTATTATCAACACCCCTTTGTTTCAAAACCCCACCTGTTGGTCTGTTTGTGCTTTAGGTCTGTTTGTATATTCTTGCTTCTATACCTCTGTACTTTTTTTTTAAAAGGGCACCTGTCCCACAAAATGTGTGTGTGTGTGTGTGTGTGTGTGTGTGTGTGTGTGTGTGTGTGTGTGTGTGTGTGTGTGTGTGTGTTTGTGTATGTGTGTGTATGGTTTCACTTTACAATCCCAAAATACTGAAATATCGAAATTCAGTATCTCAAGACTGTAAAGCCAAAAACTTCAAAACCCGAAACCCCAAAAGCGCGAAATTTAAAATCGCGGCTGCCCACATACACACTCCACACACAAAACATCACACATACACATACCCCCCAACCATGCTGAATTCGTTTTTAGAGTTCTGGGACTCAAATGAAGGGGTGCCACGATTCCCGAGTGGCACCCCTTCATTTCCAATTTTTTTCCTTGTTTTTTTAATTTTCTCACTGTTGGAGTTGACTTCATCACATGCGCAATGGTGTCAGCTCGGTCAGGGCTACCAGCCTGTTGGAATTGAGCTCAAAGAGCTCACATATTTCCGGCTGGCCCTGCAAATCGGGGCAAGTGGGAACATCAACAAACTAATGAACGCGGGAAACAGCAGTTACAGGCTAGCACTACATTATGCATTATTATTTATGTTCAGACCGGGGAACCAACGGATTATGTCAAGCAGGAAACAGCACCACGATGATGTTTGGGCCAGGCAACCAGTGGAATGAGCTGAGCAATCGCTGCAGTGGAATGAAGACTCCAGCAGTTACAGCACTATCAGCGGAATAAAGACTCCAAGTATGGAAACATGTAGAGAAGGGTGTGTGTGTGTGTTTGTGTGTGTGTGTGTGTGTGTGTGTGTGTGTGTGTGTGTGTGTGTGTGTGTGTGTGTGTAGTATACCACTTAAGTTGGATGAGTGGCTGCATAAGTGAAACATGCTGATTTTGTGTTTTGTGTTTGTGTAGGAGAACTAGGCACGTACAGTAACAAGGCACTGTGAGATACACTGGCTTGTACAGGGAGATAAAACTAAATGCTTGAATGGAGTTGGTGGGCTACAGTCAGCGATTATGTCCATGTAGAATAAAACTTAATGGACAACACAAAAACACATACTCCAAAGACTTGTCATATATGTCTGCACGGCAAACCTCTCAGTGTACCCCAGACATTGCTTATTTCTTCGCACCTTGTCTGTTAGTGCAGTTTCCTTATCTCTGAAAATCATTTAAAATATATATGTTATTTTTATCAGGCACTGTTTTCTACAGAAACAAAAGATGAGCTTTGCCTTCAGCTTATTGACAAGCTTCACCAGAAAACTTGCATATTTATTATCGAAAGCGTAGCTTGGGGGCATCTCCAGAAGAAAATGGAAATCTGCCTCTATGTCAAGTTGTTAACACAAACACAAAGGAGACTATGTAGGTGGTATTGTCTAAAAAATGGCTGATTCCATATGGTTACATGAGACTTAATCCATAAAACTTTACCGAACATATTTTAATTAAAGTATGGGCTATTATTTTCTAAGGTGTGTGTGTACTCAGCCTAAAGCATACCTTTCAACTGTACAGAATTCCTCGGTAAATACCAGTTTTGAGGGCAAAATATTGGGGTGCCACGAATTCCCATGTGGCCCCTTTAATTTCCGAATTTCCTGTTTTTTTTTTTTCAAACTCCTGATGTCATCACGTGCAGGGCGCGTGATGACGTCAGCTTCTGCAGACCGGTCTGTGTGTGTACAATACATCTTTCTTCTCTGGCCAGGTAAAAAAATGTATATTTATTTCTTAACAGACGTATGTGTGGGCGGGAGAAACGTGCTTACTTGATTTCTTATTTATTTACTTACCGGCTGCAGGAGAATGTGATTGTAGGCAGAAACAACATATTTTCTTTCTTAACGGAGTCAGGCTTAACTTATTATTTTTACTTAACGTACGGGTCGTGTACTTACTTGATGAGGATCTCTTGTCTTAATGCCACAGATGCTGGCTTTAAATCTGAGTTGGATATGTTTAGGGACAGATTGCGAGTAAGTGGGTACAAGGAAAAAGAGATAAAGGCAGGTCTTAAGGACATGGACATCTACAGACAAGAGAGAGCTGCCCCATACTTTTCTGGTAATAACAGTAATGCTAGAACCAGTAGAGAAAAACAGTCTGGTATTAGGATACCGATGCATTATACAATGGATAATGTGCCATTATAGACATTATCAATTGTCACTGTCGTGTCCTAACCACAGATTCAGTCATCAGAGAAATTGTAGGGGACACTCCGATATTTAGATTTAAGAATAAATCTAATCTTAAACAGTTGTTATGTCAACAACATCACAGACCAGGTTTAGGTGGGTGTATGGGGACTACATCTTGTGGCCATTGTAACTTTTGTGAATGTGTTATGTCTACTGACAGGTGCATACATCCAGACACTGGACAGATGCATATTCCGGCATAGAATGAGGGAGCATCTATATGCCATTAGGGTTAAGTACATGCAAAATGCATTAACAAAACATGTTCTAGCGTCTGGGCAAGAACATCACTTTAAATTTATGGTTATAGACTATGTGCAGCCCATAATTAGGGGGGTAACATCAGAAATAATATGGAGAGGAAAGAAGCCAACTGGATAGTAAGGATGAGAGCTGATAAAGGCTATGGCCTTAATGAGAGAGCCTCTATCAAACCTATTTTGAGATCTAAGAGTTTTGTTGTTTCACATTAGCCTTATAAATACACTGAGGGGGTGTTTAGCCCTTTTTTACCTTTGACATATATATATGTATATATATATATATATATATATATATATATATATATATATATATATATATATATATATATATATATATATAGATAGATTTGTAATATTATATGTGATCAGGGTAACACAAAAATGTTTTAATGCAAAAGTGAGGTTGGAAATGAACGCAGCTTTAGTTTTTAGATAGGATGACATATATTGAGTTTGTGCCCATGTCTCCCTTTTGACTCCATGACATTTATGGATAGTGAAATATTTACATTTATGTTCTGTTTAGAAATTGTTTTGTAGGATGTATATATCCTTTGATTGCTCTGAAAATTTATATTTATTTTTTATACAGGTAGAATGGCTAATATGTCAGCTGATTTATTTTGACTGTTTTAGGTAGAATAGTTTCAATTTTAAATGTATGCCCAGTGACCACATGTGTAGTGTTTCATTTAAGGTTTTGATTATGTATTGTTATGTCTGTTATAATGACAGTTTTTTAGTGTCAATGTTTAGGGATAAAGTATGTATATTTATTGTTTTATATTGTGTTATCTGGCAGCAGGTAGAAAATGAAGCTGTTTCCCTTTAAATGGTTAAGTGAAGGGCTCGCCCTTGACTGTTGCAGCATTTAAAGAGTGCAACTGTAGCATTTGAATTTTTAAGGTCTGAGGAAGCAGTACGTGAAAGCACTAACCTGTTGGATTTATGTGAATAAAAGATCTTTGCTTTTATACATCCTTTGAGTATTCTGGATAATTCAAGTGAGCCTGGTCGCCTCCTGTTGTTGGATTTACTTGATTACTTGTTTACCGGCTGCAGGAGAATGTGATAAATGATTGCAGGCAGGAGAAATAGCATATTTCCTTACTTAACGGCTGCAGGCTTAACTTAACATTACTTTTACTTAACATACATGTCGTGTGCTTACTTGATTATTTACTTTCTGGCTGCAGAAAAATGTAATAAGTGATTACAGGCAGGAGAAACAGCATATTTCCTTACTTAACAGCTGCAGGCTTAACTTATTACTTTTACTTAACGGACGTGGGCAGGAGAAAAACGTACATGTGCTTACTTATTTATTGACTTACTTACCGGCTGCAGAAGATTGTGATTGCAAGCAGAAACAGCATATTTCCTTACTTAATGGCTGCAGGCTTAACTTGGTACATTTACTAAGTTAATGGATGTGGGCAGGAGAAAAATGTACGTGTGCTTACTTACTTGTTTGCTTACTTACCAGCTGCAGGAGAATGTGATTGCAGTTTGCACACAGGAGAAACAGCATATTTCCTAGCAGGCTTTACCCAACAGCAGCTTCTTTTCTTAATGGATGTTTATGTGGGCAGGAGAAATGTACTTGTGCCTACTTGACTACTTATTTGGGAGAAACAGCATATTTCCTTATTGCAGGCAAGAGAAATAGCATATTTCCTAGCAGGCTATACTTAATAGTAGCTTTTTTTCTTAACAGAAGTTTATGTGGGCAGGACAAATGTATGTGTGCTTACTTGACTACTTATTTGGGAGAAACAGCATATTTCCTTATTGCAGGCTTAACTTATTACTTTTACTTAATGGACGTGGGCACTGGGCTGGAAAAACGTACATGTTTTACCGGCTGCAGGAGAATGTGATTACAGGCAGTTACTTAACAGCAGCTTCTTCTTTTATGTAGTGTGATGTTGTTGCAGGCAGGAGGCTTTACTTAGCAGCAGCTTCTTTTATTTATGGTGTGTATGTGTGACAGCAGCGTCTTCTTTTATTTATTGTTTAATTACTTACTTACCGGCTGCAAGAGAATGCGATTTCAGGCAGGAGAAACAGATTCAATTGTGCAGATGCATATATGAAGCTGGATACAGTTGATCAAGCAGAGAAGATAAATGTGCCTGTATTATGTTATTAGCTAACTAGTTAATGGGTTGTAGTGAGAGTATTATGTCGTATGTACGCTGCTTCTTTAAATTTTGTGTTTACTGTGTATTCTTTAGAACAAATGGCTTTTATGTGGGAGAGGGGTGTGGTATGGAGTTTTGTTGTGTGCAAATGTATTTTTGGTTTCATACTTGTGTGTCTTCCTGCTATTGAAGGTGGCCTACCGACAGATGGGTCAAGAAGAGGGTATCAGGGTTGTCACTTGGAATTTGCAGTGGAACAGTTTTGCAGCCAGCTCTTGATTTTATTAAGTATTTTTTGTTAGCTACTTATGTGTTGTATAGCTGTCTTGATTAATTTCAGTATGTTTACATTTTGAAAGGCAGTTTGCAGAGAAAGTAGTCCTTACTGAGGATCGCCTTGTGTTAGTGATGCAAAGTGTTTTGTTTACTCCTTGTCCACTTTTCAGTTTCCATGGGTTTACAGGATGCCTTTTAACTTCTTGGCTCAGTATTTCATGACAAACGCAACATTTTATTCTAGCAACTTTCCAAAATTAAACAAGTAATATTTAAAATGTGACCCTGTTTTTTTACCTTTGTGTTCCCTCCCAAAACATGAAATTGAAAATAAGTGCGAGAAGCTGTGCAAGATGCCTATGGCTTACACTACTGTCATTCTATTTATAGTGTGGGTATAGAAGTAGACTTTTATGATGGAAATGTTCTGAATTGGGCAGTTTTGTCATTATTGGTTCATGCATTTTGTTTCATTGCCTACAGTACAGCCTACTAGAAAAAATGTTCAAACAATAAATTTACAATCAACCAATCCCTTTCTCCATCCTTCTCACAAATTTAACCACACCCATACATCTTTTTTACTACCAGTGACTATAACCCAATACTTAAGAGTATTTTACCATATCCCTTTCCTATTAGCTAACAAGTATTAATTCCTTCTCTAAACGCTCTTCTTATCCAATACCACCTTTTTTAATTTTAGACTTAACTCCTAAAACTTCTTATACATATCTCTACAAGATACCTTTAGTAGCAAAAACTAAAATGACCAAACCAATACTCTTAGCTTTAATTTCAATTGCTCTCACCTCTACCTACCTCATCACCTCCTTTGAAAAACTGTACTATTACCATTTTAATTACTCTCCAAAACAAACAGCTATACATACTCCCATACTCCCTAATATTCAAACTAATGTCACTTTTATTACCATGTCACTTTTATTACCACCTATCTACTACCTAAATATCATAGATTCTCCCACATTAAATACAATAAACCCACAGTAAAGAAAGTAAAATATCTAACCAACTTTATAAATACTTCTACAATCAAACTAAGTAATCCCTCCTTAAAGGAGAACAACGGGTTATTACAGTACATTGCTCAAACTGCTTGTTTCTCTATTTCCCTCTTACTTGCTCCTGCCTAACGAAATCCTCAATACAACTTTAAAAAAAAAAAATCCTACTGTTTTACCTCCTAGGCACCCTGCCTTTCCGTACTATTTACTTCCTTTTTCAGTCTGAGTTTTCGCGCCGTAAAAAAAAAACGGTAGCTGGCTCTTGAGTGCTGACGTCAGGACTACTGTACTTCTGCAGTAGTTACTGGGCAGTTTCCTCCCACAGACTGACGTCAGCACCCCCATATTTGCATGTTCCATTGAACTGGACAATGAACCTCCCATTTAGTGATGTCAGAGCTGTCGTGTCCAGCCCACTCCATTAGCCTAATAAAAATGAATAGGTGCAATATGGAACTCCTTTTCTTTCTGTGTGTCAGAACGACTCCATTTTAGTGATGGACTTCATCAACGCATTGGATTGCCTGCATCATCTCAGCCATTATTTCACTTTTTTACCAAGGTAAGTCTTTCTAATCAAGAATGCTACAGGTAGCTCATGTTTGCTTTTTAGAGGTAGCCATGTATTATTCGCATTTAAACTTTTATTAGAGTGTGGTCATGTTTTTGAGGGTGCCACGTGCTTCACTGGTTGGTTGTGCTTCACTGCACTGCTGCTGGTTTTAGTAGAATAATAGCTTTTAATGTGTTGCTGTATTCTCTTTGGGTGTACTGGTCAATGTACTACTACTACTGTTTTTATCTGCTTTTTCAATTTGTGTGCGCGCTGAAGTGCGGTAAGTGCTTAGTTTAATTGGAGTAGTGTGCATGTGTGTGAATGCCTGGAGTCACTGTATGTGTTTGTCGTAGCTGAGTCTGTCGTTTACATTTTGTTTATTTTTTTTCCCTAGTTTCATTTCGTTTTGGCTGCCCATTAGCGCAGTCAAGCTAAGCGCTCCGGTTATTAAACTGTTTTGTGTGTTTTTTTTTTCCCTAGTTTCATTTCGTTTTGGCTGCCCATTAGCGCAGTCAAGCTAAGCGCTCCGGTTATTAAACTGTTTTGTGTGTTTTTTTTTTTTTTTTAAGAAATACTTATCTTACGCCGTTTGTTTTTATTTATTATCATGACATCTATTCGTTTTGTGGGCCATACACTACCCGGAACAGAGGATCAGCTAAATGACACTTGAATGGAGGTTATATATAGTTTATGTAATCTGAAAGCGATGTTTTGTATTTCATTTTGTAGTTTACGATGTTTAACAATGACATCAGCAAAGAGGGTATGGAAGCGTTTCCAGTGCTTCGGTAGAAAGCAGGCTAGAAACATACCGTAGATGGACAGTGTAGTTTGTGATGGAAGGCATGGTCCTGTTGCTTTGCCCCCCCTCCCCCCCTTAGATATAATTGGTGACAAGAACTGAGGCACTTTTGTAACCATATGCTTAGCTGTCACACGATTGTGCATTTTATCTCCCTCATACAGACTTGAAGTTTTTGTCTGGGTAGTAAAGTGAGAAACAGGAGGCACAGAGACAGTAGTAGGCAAGATGGATTGGGGAAATTTGGACAATTAAGCAGAGGACTACATAACATGGGCAGAACTTTTCAGAGAAGTACTGACATATGGGTTGCACAGAGTAAGGTAGAGGGGGGTAAAGCCTCTACAGAAAGATCAAAGAGAGAGCCAATGAATTGTGTAAGTCAGACAGCAGTGACAGCTGATGATGACTAAACCAGAAGTGAGTGTGCAGGGACAGGCACCACTCTGACAGCAGTCAGGGGAGCTGAGTGGGGGTGGGCAGGGACAGAGTTGCATACATATGGGAGTGACAGAGGGTGAAGAGCATGGAACAGTGTAAAGGGCTTTTAGGAAGACTGCAGGAGAATGTGTATGAAATTCAGAGAGGCTGGAGGTAGTGGAACTGGTAGACAAAGGAAGCTGATGAGAGAAATGCATACATGGTTTTGGTGACTGAACACTCTTTCCAAGGATTGAAAGTCTTGACGTGGATGACAGGAGAGACTCTGCTACAGTCAAACTAGTTTTTATACTTAGTGAGATGTGGTGGGAGGTAACAAGGTAGTCATCAAAGAGGAAGAATGAACACCTGTGGTGCGTTTAGGCATCACTGGCCTTTTGGAGGAGAGAGTTTCGGTATTATCGAGCAAAGACAGAGAAATGGCTGAAGTATGCCAGAATTTTTGGTTGGAAGTAGCATTCTCAGAAGCATTGCCTTTCCTAGCAGCCATCACACTGTGGAAGAGGAGGATTGGAGAGTATTGTGACTGGTAGAAAGATGAGGAAGACTTGTAAGAGAGACCAGGTGTGTGCTAGGGAGAATATTTGTCTTGGTGTAGAGTGGAAAGTGTTTTAGATCAAGGTTGTAAATGCACAGCTCCATGGTTTGTAGCTTTACATTAAGATGGTAATAAGGGAGGGTTGTAGATACGTTGGATAGGTCTTCAGGGGGTTGAAAGAAGGAGACATAGAAGTAGCACGGAATGACTTAAAACATGGAATCCTGGAATGGAAATTGGGGAACTGAACTTATTGGTGCAGAAAGGGAGGATGGATGTTATTGATGTGATAATTTGACACTGATGTGCCATGGTGTAGGTTGCAGGAGTGGTGGGAAAGGATGGGGTAAGAAACAAAGGCACATTAGAGGTGCGAGTCTGGGTAGGAAGGATGTGGGAAGCAAGAGGCATTAAGGCAGGAAGGCAGAGGTGGACATTGGTATTGTATCAAAATTCCACATTTACAAATTTGGAACCCTGCATCAACACTTGGTTACAATAGAGACCAGTGATACTTTTTTTTCCTTGACTATTTTTAATATAGGTTCATAGATAAGTGCTAGGCTAACTTCTCTTGGGGGAGGTTGCAGTTTAAGCTTAGCTAATTTCCCTTGTCTGTGAGGTAAACGCCTTAACCATTATGCCAGCCCCCTAAATGGCAAACTATTCTGCTAAAATTAACTTGTGCTCAGATCTTCAGCATGCTAACCCCTGAACCATGACTTTAAATTTGTGCAGCTCTGGTCTGGAACATGATTTATGAAAATGTTAATTAAGATTGTGCAGCAGCATCTTGCATTTTGGGTGGCCATGGTGGTGCAGCAGTTAATGTTGCCACCTCACAGCAAGAGGTTCTCGGGTTCAATTCTCTGCTGGCGTGCCTTCTGTGTAGTCTGCATGTCGTGTAGGTTTCCTCCCACATCCCAAAGACCTGCTGTAGGTGGATTGGACACTCTCTAAATTGGCCCTAGGTGTGAGTGTGTGCCTTCTATGAAGGTTGGGTGCCGGGCTGGCAAGTTGACACTGTAAAACCCCACTGCCAGTCATGAGCAGACAGGTGATCTGCTGTGGCGTCCCCTAACCGGGAAAAGCTGAAAGAAGATTAGTCTCTCTCATGCTGCCTTCACACAGTATCATGGGTGATGTCGTTTTTCCCTGCTTTTTTTGTTAGTTGGTGTGATGAAGTGTGGGTAAGTGTTTACTTTAACTGCAAAGTGTGCAAGTGTGTGTGAATGCTTCGAGTGACTGCGAGTGAATGTATGTGTTTGTGAGTCTGGTGTTTATGTTTCAGGCGACTTATTTCCTTTTTTCATTTTCGTTTCAGCAGGCCATTAGCTGAATCTGTTGCTTCCCAAGTCCCATGCTGCTGAGTGTTCCGTTTTTAGTTTTTTCTCTCTTTTTATTTTATTTATTTAATTATTTATTTTGGGCTGCTTAATACACTCTGCTGTCTTTAGACTGTGCGACTGCAAGTCTGAGTGAGTGTTGAGTCAGTACTGAGGTACAGATGAGTGTGTTTGAGTGGTACAAGGTAGTATGTCTGCATCCCGAATTGGTACCATGCAGTTGTTTTCACAAATTTCTTTTTGCCAGCATGAGCGAATGCTGTCGGTCTTGTCAGTGTGTGTGTGTATATATGCAAGCAAGGGGGGGTGCATGCAAGCAAGGGGGGTGTGGTTGTGTGTGTATGCAAGCTAGGGGTGTGTGGTTGTGTGTGTGTATGCAAGCTAGGTGTGTGTGTGTGTGTGTGTGTGTGTATGTGTAAATGCCGGGGGGGGGTGAGAATCGTACCTCAACTGAAATGAATGTCTCCATTTTTGGTGCTTGGACAAACTTGATTGAAGAGGTCAGTGCAGAAAATGTTCATTTTGGGTGCTTGTGCATACATACGCAAAGCGAGGAAGGGGTCTTTGGGGAAAAATGTGTAATTTTTGTGCTTACTAGGTATACAAACACAACACTCAAGTACTTATTGGGGAAAATACTTAATTTTTGTGGTTGTGCATACATGAAAAAATAAAGGGAACAATGGGGGACACGGTTCATTTTGATGTCATTTGGTAGTGCCTGTGCATGAGCAGACTATTGAGAATGTTAGGGGCAGTGATTAATTTTTTGAGCTTGTGCATACATGGGCAAACCTGACTGATAACGTCATTGGAAAAATGTCTTTTCTGTTTGTGTGATGAAATAGTCAAAGTAAAGGGGTCAATGGGGAAAATGTTTTTTGTGCTTGTGCATACTTGGACAAAGTAATTTAGGCAGCCTTGGGGAAATGATTAGTTTTGATGTCATTTGTTGGTATTTGTTGGTGCTTGTGCAGACATGGACAGACTACTTGCAGGGTTGTTAGGGACAATGATTCGTTTCTCGTGCTTGTACATACATGGACATACCTTAAGGGGTAATTGCAGAAAATGTTTCTTTTTATTCCTTGTGCTTACACAGACCAACTAATGGAGGGGTCATTGTGAAAACTGTTTATTTTCTGTGCAGCGGCAGACTACTGAGTGTGTTAGGGGAATGTTTCGTTTTTGGTGCTTGTGCATACATGGACAAACTTGACTGAAAGGTTCATTGAGGACGTTGTCTTTCTATGCGTCTGCTTATATAGGTCCTTCAGAGAAATGATTAATTCCAATGTCATTTGGTCCATACTATGCATACAAGCAGACTACTGATGAAGTTGTTGGGGGAACGTTAATGTAGGCAACCTTGGGGAAATTAATCATTTGGTGGTGATTGTGCAGACATGGACAGACTATTGAGAGGGGAAAGTTTCACCTTTGCTGCTTGCGCAGACATGAACATACCTGAATGAAGGGGTAATTAGCGAAAATGTTTCTTTTTTCTTTGTGCTTGCATAGACAAACTAATGGGGGGGGGCATTGTGAAAATAGTTGTGTGCATAGGCAGACTACTGAGAGTGTTAGGGGCAATGCTTCTTTTTGGGTGCTTGTGCATACAAGGACAAATCTGACTAAAGGGGCCATTAAAGATAGTTTCTGTATATTGGTTGTTGTTCTTACATTGACAAAGAAGGGGTCACTGGGGACATGCTCCATTTCTGTGCTTGTGCATATATGCCAAAACTATACAAGGCCTCCTTGTAGGAAATTATTAATTTTTTGTGTAATTTGGATGCTTAGTATGGCTTACAACACACTACTCATGAAGTCGTTTGTGAAAATGCTTTATGTACACATTGAAAAGTACCTTGGGGGAATATGATTAATTTTCATGTATTTTGGTAGTGCTGCCGCATATACGAAAGGACTGCTGAGGGTTGTTAGTGCAAATTTTTTTTGCTGGTGCATGTGCTTATTTCTACAATGACTGAAGGGGTCATTGTAGAAATCATTTAACCACTTGTACGTACAGAGACAAGTAATGAGGGGCTCATTGGGGACAAATGTTTCATTTATGTGCTTGTGCATACATGGATAAAATAATTGAGGGAATCTTTGATAAAGTGATTCCTTTTCATGTGATTTGGCAGTGGTACTGCATACATGCACAGCCTACAAACTGGTTAGTCATCTTTCATTGTTTACTGCTTGTGAATACATCCACAAATCGGACTGAAGGGAAAACGTTGTATTTGGGTGATTGTGCATACATGTATAAGTCAGTTGGGCAACCATTTGGGGAAACTATTCAGGTCAATGTCATTTGCTGGTGCTTGTGCATACATTGACAGACTGCTGAGAAGGTAGTTAGGGTAAATGTTTCATGTTTGCTCCTTGTGCATCCACAAACAAACCAGACTTAAGGGTTGTTGCAGAATGGCTATTTTTATTGCTTATGCTAACATAGACAAAGTAATGAAGGTGGTCTATATTTTATTTTATATTTATATAGCTCCAAGATATAAATTACATTATGGTAGATATAAATTTAAACATCATTAACAGTCTTGGTAAAATCACCAAATCAGATTACATCCCTTTAAAATATGATACACCATATAGATTTGCAATAAGCAGGTTAACAGAGAATCAGTTTTACATTTGCAAGTTCTAACAGTTTCACACAGTATGTCAGGTGTTTACCAGCTCCTTATAGGTAGCTGCTTCACACACTTCCATAGGCAATAATGTACATCTGGTCTGTTTTAGAGAACTACTGAGGGACTTAGTTAGGAGGATATCCATGCTAGTGGATAGGGATTAGTCAGGTTTGGAACATGGACATTGCCAGTGCCTTAGTAAGTATTGCTTGACTTTTTTTAAACTGGGTAAGGGAGGGCTCAGGAGTGAATACAGCTGAAAGAGAGTTCCAAATCCTGCCTACAGAGTTAGCTAGTAGATAGTCTCCAGCCGCATTTTTGCTTTTGGCAGTTTGCACCATCTGTTGGCAAATAGAAGGGACCTTAGGTTACTATAGGGGTAAATAATTTTGTTTAATGCTGGTGTGGTAAAGAACTTTGAGCGATTATCAGTTTGGTGTAATGGTGAAGACTAGGCCATTCAAGCCACCATAGTTGAGTTAGGTTGAGACAGTGGTGAGTCCTGTACGTTATACCAGTGGCAAATCTGGCCATGTGGTTGCAACACCTAGCAAGTTTGCTAAGAGTGGCTTGATTCAGAATAGTGGAGACTGGAGAGGCATATAGTAGGGTAGACAGTGGGAGCGAGCTACCAACATTTTGGCGAATGGAGTGAGGAAAGGGGAGCCTAGTTTTCTTTTAACTGCTTTGATAGTTTGACTTGAATGTCATTTTAAGCTGTTATCAATGGTGACTCCTAGGAATTTGGTATGCACATCTGGGGTTCACTGTGCCATTACTGGATTTTATAGAAAAGGAGGGAGAGGAGGACTTGCAAGTTGGTGAAAATTTAAGCAACTTAGTTTTGTTGGGATTTACGATAAGATGACTGTTTGCAAACCATTGTTCAACAATGTTAAAAGTATTCTGGGTTAATGACTTAAGCTCAGCTGTGGAAGAGGCTGCACAGATTAAGGTGGAGTCATCATTACAGGTGCAAAAGCTTTTGCAATTTAGATATATATATATATATATATCATATTGTGCATGCATACATACATGCAAAGTGTCTGTGTGTCCATAGGTGGGTACTAGGCTATCCACCTGAATGCATTTATAAGCCTAGCCAGAATGTGTTCGGTTTTGCCCCCCCCCCCCTCAGATTAATTCCCTGTGCCTCTGCCCAGCATAGCCACTGAAGCGATCCCTGGGGCAAATTTTTGTGCTTCCCATCCACTCGTGAAGGTTACTCTTGAAGAGTGTTGGTGAGGGGCTCTGCCTAATGTAGATGTGAATCTTGTTCCAAAGCATGGGAAGTCTCTGGGACAGCAATCTATCCCTCCAGCATATCCTATTTATTGTTATGGTGAGGTTTAGATCCCTAGAGCATGTGGCTCAAGGGGAGTTGGTTTTCTTTAGGTTGAGCATGTCCATCAATTCTGGGTTGGACATGGCCTTGTATATCAGGCAGAGAACCTCTGAATAAGTGGTATGCAACTGAGTACAGCTGGAGTTTCTTCTTACAGCATCTGTTTGAGGCCAGTATTCTTCTTGAACTTCTGTGGTCTTTCCAGCTGTTGCCAGTGTCTTGTAAGGGGCATTATACTCTATAATGGGTCTGAGTCAGACCTCTCAACCAAATGGGGACATATTTCAACAGAATCAGGGACACATCAGGAAAAAAGTCAGGGACATTTTTAAAATTAGACCTATTGCAGGGACATTTTTAAAATTAGTCCTATTGAAGGAGAACAATGTGATAGTAAATCACATTCCTCAACTTGCTGCGTCTTCATCTGCTTTATTTGATCTTGCAAACATAAATTTACACAGTAGCTAAAAAAAATTATTTATTCCACTGTTTTTCTCCTCGCAAGCTTTTTTCCCGTAGTATGTTCGTTTCCATTTCAAACTGAATTAATCCCGCCCTATAAAACCCTCTAGCTGGCTCTGAATTGCTGACATCAGGACTACTACACTTCTGTAGTAGTTACTAAAGAGTTCCCTGCCACAAACCGATGACATCACTCCCTTATTAGCATATTCTACACAAGTAGCCAGTGAACCTCGTAGAAAGTGATGTCAGTGCTGTCTTGTCCAGCCCACTCGATAAATATAATAGAACGCAGAATGTGCTGTGTGGAACTCCCTTTCTTTAGAAGTGAATCCTGCCGGGACATTCTACAGAAGGACTAAAACGTTTGCCTGCCTTCTCTCTTTTTGGTGTTAAGGTGAGTTTTAATCTTTTTGGTGTTAAGGTGAGTTAGCAAGAAATATTGTTTCTAATTAGGGTGAGTGTTACTGCATTAATAGTAAAGATGTTTTGTGCCCACAAGTTTTTCGCTAGGAGTTATTTTCACTGTGATCCACGTGCTTCAGTAGATAGATGTAGTATAGAAATATATACTTTTACTGCTGCTAGTTGCGTAATAATGGCATATTCACTGTGTACTGCTTTGTTTTCCGATGCTGCTGCTATCGCCTTTGTAATGTCCGTGGGTGTTAGATGCAAGCTGCTTCTGAGTTTGTGTGTAGTCCGCGTGTGTGTGAGCAAATGGTAAATATGTATGTCCGAGTGGCGTTTGTTTAAATTCAGTTAAGTTATTACTTTTGAGTGTTCCAGCTGCTGTTTTCTTTGTGTGTGTGTGTGAGAATGCTTGGACTTATTGTGTGTGAATGCTGCATTTTTTTAATTGTGGAGTCCTTTGTGTGGTTGATGCCAATGGGTAATGCTGCTTGTTGGCATGAACTACAAATGCAAGTGCGTCTGAGCGATGAAGTATGCTAGAGTGTGTCTGTGTAGGATACATGGTTGGCGATTTATGTTCAGAAAGAATTAATGTTTTCTTTTTGGGGGGCTCGCCATGTGCTTTATTTGCGTACCGCTGCTGCAGAGTTCTGTTCAATGGCTGCTGAGTTCGGAATGTGTTTTTTTTTTTTAATGTTAAATTTGCATGTGCAAGTTTATTTTTTAGTTGTAGCTCAGGCTGCTGGATCTTGAAATCCGATTTGTGTGTGTTATTTCTTGGATGGTGAATTACCAACCTGTCAGAAAATTAACATTTAGGTTCATAGGTTCATACTAGGCTATCTGCCCAAGGGCATTTATAAGCCTAGCCCATAGTTATGTGGCTTTCGCCACCCCTTTAGTTTGAATAAAAACTATGCCTATCATTTTGCTGTGCCTCTGTCAAGCAGTGACACTGAAGTAATCCCTGGGTATATCTGCAATCTCCCATCCATTGGTCAAGATTCCTCTTGAACAAGGCCAGAGAGGTGCTCTGCCTCACATGTACCGGGATTTTGTTCCACAGCATAGGGAGTCTCTGGGTGATGAATATGTCCCTCCAGCACGTTCTATTTATAACCGTGTCAAGGTTTAAGTCTCCCGCCCTTGTGGTTCTGAGGGATCTAGATTTTTTGAGGTGAAGCATATTCATCAAATCTGGGTTTGACATGGCCTTATATGTCAGGCACAGGTCACCTCTGAGCAGCGGTATGAGACTGAATAGAGCTGGAGTTCTTTCAGTCGGGCAGCATAAGACATATTTTTGAGACCCTTTATCCTTTTGGTGAGGAACTTTTGGGGCCTTTCAAGCAGCAGCAGGTGTCTGGTCAGATACATTCCGAACGGGGCATTGTACTCAATCATAGGTCTAATGAGTGATGAGTACAGGGGGACGATGACCTCCCTTGATCTAGATGTGAATCACTTCATGATCAGGTGGGCGATATAGAAGGTTTTCCTAACTACTTTAGGAGTGTGTGGGGTGCAAGCAAGAGTGTGTGTGTGTGTGTGTGTGTGTGTGTGTGTGTGTGTGTGTGTGTGTGTGTGTGTGTGTGTGTGTGTGGGATGCAAGCAAGGAGAGTGTGTGTGTGGGATGCAAGCAAGGAGAGTGTGTGTGGGATGCAAGCAAGGAGAGTGTGTGTGTGTGGGATGCAAGCAAGGAGAGTGTGTGTGTGTGTGTGTGTGTGTGGGATGCAAGCAAGGAGAGGGTGTGTGTGTGGGATGCAAGTAAGGTTGTGTGTGTGTGGGATGTAAGCAAGGAGTGTGTGTGTGTGTGTGTGTGTGTGTGTGTGTGTGTGTGTGTGTGGGATGCAAGTAAGGAGAGTGTGTGTGTGGGATGCATGCAAGCAAGGAGAGTGTGTGTGTGTGTGGGATGCAAGCAAGGAGTGTGTGTGTGTGTGTGTGGGATGCAAGCAAGGAGTGTGTGTGTGTGTGTGTGAGGCACGCAAGGAGTGTGTGTGTGTGAGGCACGCAAGGAGTGTGTGTGTGTGTGTGTGAGGCACGCAAGGAGTGTGTGTGTGTGTGTGTGGGGTGCAAGCAAGGAGTGTGTGTGTGTGTGTGGGTGCAAGCAAGGTGTGTGTGTGTGTGGGGTGCAAGCAAGGAGTGTGTGTGTGTGTGTGTGTGGGGTGCAAGCAAGGAGTGTGTGTGTGTGTGTGTGGGGGGTGCAAGCAAGGAGTGTGTGTGTGTGTGTGTGGGGTGCAAGCAAGGAGTGTGTGTGTGTGTGTGTGTGTGTGGGATGCAAGCAAGGAGTGTGTGTGTGTGTGTGGGATGCAAGCAAGGAGAGTGTGTGTGTGTGGGATGCAAGCAAGGAGAGTGTGTGTGTGTGTGGGATGCAAGCAAGGAGAGTGTGTGTGTGTGTGTGTGTGTGTGTGTGGGATGCAAGCAAGGAGAGTGTGTGTGTGTGGGATGCAAGCAAGGAGAGTGTGTGTGTGTGCGATGCAATAAGGAGAGTGTGTGTGGGATGCAAGTAAGGAGAGTGTGTGTGTGGGATGCAAGTAAGGAGAGTGTGTGTGTGTGGGATGCAAGTAAGGAGAGTGTGTGTGTGTGGGATGCAAGTAAGGAGAGTGTGTGTGTGTGTGGGATGCAAGTAAGGAGAGTGTGTGTGTGTGTGGGATGCAAGTAAGGAGAGTGTGTGTGTGTGTGGGATGCAAGTAAGGAGAGTGTGTGTGTGGGGGTGTGTGTGTGGGATGCAAGTAAGGAGAGTGTGTGTGTGGGATGCAAGTAAGGAGAGTGTGTGTGTGTGTGTGGGATGCAAGTAAGGAGAGTGTGTGTGTGTGTGGGATGCAAGTAAGGAGAGTGTGTGTGTGTGTGTGGGATGCAAGTAAGGAGAGTGTGTGTGTGTGTGTGGGATGCAAGTAAGGAGAGTGTGTGTGTGTGTGTGTGGGATGCAAGTAAGGAGAGTGTGTGTGTGTGTGTGGGATGCAAGTAAGGAGAGTGTGTGTGTGTGTGGGATGCAAGTAAGGAGAGTGTGTGTGTGTGTGTGGGATGCAAGTAAGGAGAGTGTGTGTGTGTGTGTGGGATGCAAGTAAGGAGAGTGTGTGTGTGTGTGTGGGATGCAAGTAAGGAGAGTGTGTGTGTGTGGGATGCAAGTAAGGAGAGTGTGTGTGTGGGATGCAAGTAAGGAGAGTGTGTGTGTGTGTGTGTGGGATGCAAGTAAGGAGAGTGTGTGTGTGTGGGATGCAAGTAAGGAGAGTGTGTGTGTGTGTGTGTGTGGGATGCAAGTAAGGAGAGTGTGTGTGTGTGTGTGTGTGTGTGTGTGGGATGCAAGTAAGGAGAGTGTGTGTGTGTGTGTGTGTGTGTGTGTGGGATGCAAGTAAGGAGAGTGTGTGTGGGGTGCAAGCATTTGCATATGTAATATATTTGTGTTAAAGCTGAAAACAAAAATCTCTGATATATGATGAATAGTGATGTGGCTTTTTATAAGGAGAAACACAAAAAGGGTGTGTAAGCAGGTATACTTATCAAAATGCAATTGGACACTGCCCACTGTCTTGCAAAAGCCTCCGTGGAACATGTTGTTGCTGTACTACATGTATTGCTGGTTGCACATAGTGCTTTTGAGCATGGATCTACATCACGGTATGTTCACACACTGGGCCACTGTTTTCACGTAAAAAAAATCAAGAAATACACACCAGCAAACTTGTTATTGAAATCATGTAATAAGACATGTGTAACTGTTGGCATAATGGTAAACTATAAACAAAAATGTGTACATGGGCTTTACAAGACTTCATATAGTGAGTCAGCAGTGATTTGAGTAAGCAGATGAAACCTGAACCTTAAGCAAGTCAAATTAGTATTTTTTGTC
Organism: Protopterus annectens; assembly: GCF_019279795.1. Classification (NCBI taxonomy): domain Eukaryota; kingdom Metazoa; phylum Chordata; order Ceratodontiformes; family Protopteridae; genus Protopterus; species Protopterus annectens. Next base: position 1,170,835,037 of record NC_056744.1, on the reverse strand, counting down.
CATTAACTATTCTGTTTACAGCACTTAAAATATTGTGTGTATTTCAGGCAAACAGAATAGCCCAGAGAAAGTAGGTAGTTTTATTTGACAAACGTGTTTCCAAATACTCTAAACTATGCATCCCTGTTTCATGACAGGAAGCCATGGTGCTGCATAAATAAGTGTCCCACTGTTAGAAAGAAAAGGCTAGAACTAGGAAACATTGGATGAGTCAAGTCCCCTGTGGTGAGGTGTCAATCAAAGCAACAACAGGTCAAATTACTTTTAGCACTTTGACAGCTTGGGAGGGGAAGTGTGAAGGGGGAGGGGAGATGATCTAATGAGCTATGGCTCAGGCATCACAAAAGAGTGCAAATTAGGATCTCTGTAAAGAAGCAGTAGTAAAACAAAGACTCCAAGTCTGTTCTTTGGCTTTGTTTCAGTTAGTTTTTTTAAGTAGGCATTTAACAGCAAGATATTTTAGTTGAAATTTACAGAATGAAAAACTCTTGTGTATGCATGTAAAAGTAATGCAGTGACAGAAGTTTCTGAACAAAAAAGGCTGCGTGATGTAATGTGTTCAGGACAAACACTGAATTCTGGGATACATGGAGGTTTACAAAAATGTTTAACTTTCAGCAATATGCTAGACCCCATGTGGCCAGACTCTTAAATTACATATAAAAATATTTAAAAACTTGTAAAGAGTCCCACAGTGGTGTTAAAATATTGGAAACATCTAAACATGATGAAATAAACATGTTTTTTTAGTCTGTGCATGCGGTTCTCCTTTAAAAGACAGTGACATCCACCCTAACCCTGGCCCTACCAATCCTGCTACCCTAATAACCCACCCTAAACTACCAAACTCTTTCCTAATAGGACACCTAAATATCCGCAGTATTAAAAACAAGTAGCCCATCTCCACGCCCTTCTAGATATTCACTGCTTTAACATCTTCTTCCTGACAGAAACGTGGTTAAAACCAGACACCAAAGACAATGAAATCATTCCCCAAGGATATAATATATTAAGACAAGACTGAATAAAAAGCAAGAGTGGGGGAGTAGCAGTTCTATTCAAAGATGGACTTCAAATCTCCAGTTTACCATACAACCCACCTTAGCATAATAAGGCAGAAGTCCTGATCACCAGATTTCAAATCAACCAAAATAAATCTTTATATATCATCTGTTATCTACCTATCCCCGGGTAATAATATCAATGCTATAGAGGATATTCTAAGCTGGGTGTCCTCAACCTACCCCCAAGAAACAATAATACTTGATGATTTTAATACTGACTGGAAAGTTGTTAACGCTGATAATCCTACCTCCCATATCAACCTTCACGGCTTTAGTCAAACTAGTACCTCCACAACTAGAATCAATAAACCAAATAAGAAAGAGAGCACCTTAGACTGGATACTTGTAAATAAACAGAAACAAGCTTACAAGGTAGTAACTCTGCCAGACGATGTAAGTGATCATTCTTTGACCTACATCCTAAGGCAAAAATATGATATCTCTAACCCCTCCCCCCACATATAGGATTGCACGTACCAACAAACACTTTAACCCAGTACTATTCCAAAATGAACTTAGAGCCTGTGACTGAAACCCTTTAAAAACCCTACCACTTGAAGAAGCTGTTAAATACCTAAACTCTAAATTCTTATCGATCCTAGATAAGCATGCACCCAAACGGACCATTAGAATGAAATCCAAGCCTGCCCCCTGGCTTTCTAAAGAAACCAGACAAAAAAATTTACTTAGGAACAAGTCTTGGGCTAAATGGAGAGCTAACAAAAATATTTCAGATGAACAAACTTTTAAGCATTTAAGAAATATTATCAAAAAGGCAATACTTACAGACAAAAAGAACTACTACTGTAAATTACAGCAAAATCACCAAAACAATCCCCAAAAGTTCTGGTCTAGTATAAATAAACTCCTGTACCCAGGCCACTCACGTACACCTACCCCATCTCAGGCCGAACAAAATACCCCCCACCAAACTGCCAATACCTTCAATACCTTCTTCACAGAGACCATACAATCACTAGCCAGTCAACTAGTCCCTGACAACTGAAGCCTCCCCACCACTATACCTGGCACTCTACCAACATTCCATCTGCAACCCATCTCAACCACTCTCATCTATAAGTTCATCCAAAAACTTAAACCTTGTACTCCTTCTGCTGACCAGCTACCATCTGAATACCTGCAAAAAGCAGCCAAAGTAATTTCTTATCCCATATCCATCCTCATAAATAGAACCATTAAAGAAGGAATTGTTACAGACATCTGGAAAATCTCCCATATTATCCCCCTACACAAAGGGGGTACCTCTAATGATTATTCCAACTACCGGCCAATAGCTCTATTATCACCCTTAGCAAAAATTATGGAAAAATGCATTCACCAACAACTATTAAACCATTTATCTCAACATAACATCATAGCAAACTGTCAGCATGGATTTAGGCCATCCCATAGCACCACAACAGCCCTATTATCCTTTACAGAAGCCATCAATAGAAATCGTAATAAAAACAACCTCTCTTCTGCACTCTTTATTGACCTCTCAAAAGCGTTTGACATGGTAAACCATGCCCTTCTTATCAGCATTCTGGAATCCCTTTCCCTTGACTGTCTGGCAGTTAAATGGTTCAAGTCCTACCTTACCAATAGGCAACAGGCAGTTCTCTGGGAAAATAATATATCATCCCTTCTGCCAGTCACACTCTGAGTCCTTCAGGGCTCTATTCTAGGTCCACTTCTTTTCTCACTGTTTATCAACGACCTCCATGTAGCCATTCCACAAGCCACCTGCATTCAATATGCAGATGATTCTACACTAGTATGCTCAGCAAACTCCCCAACATTTTTGAAACATGGTTCACAAAACGTTGCCTCCTGCTCAATGCCAAAAAAATTAAACTCCTTCTCTTCACACCCACCAGTAAATCATCCCCAATAGATTTCTCTGTCATTTCCAATAATGGCACAATTATATTCCCCGATTCTACCACTAAATTGCTAGGAATTACTATTGACAATAACCTTACATTTGACAGCCACATAAATAACACCATAAAAACTGCCAACAGAAAAATAGGCTCCTTATATAGAATTAAACCTTTCCTAACACCAATAGCCAGAACTAAGGTTGCACACTCCCATTTAATTTCAACTCTTCTGTATGCCTCACCAATATACATTAATCTACAGAAAAAGAATCTCATCAAACTAGTTAATTCCTATAATAACATCGCCAGATTTGCCACTGGCAATCCTTTTAGAACTCACCACTGTCTGAATCTAATGCAGCTAGGCTGGCTTGAATTTCAAAACCAATTGAAACTCTCCCAACTCACCTTTGCCCACAAGATATTATATAAACCTAACAGCACTCCTATACTCTCCAATCTCATAATCCCCTACAAAAATCTAAATTCTCTTCGCTCTTCCAGCAAACTTCTTGCTAGCATAAGCAAGTCTTACAACATGGCTGGAGTTTCTCTGTTTTCTGGAACCTACTGCCTAATGAACTAACTTTAATTTCTTAACTGCCTCTCTTTAAACAAAACCTCAAAAGACACCTCAAAACACACTGGTTATGCCCCTGCAGCAACCCTGATTAATCTTCTCCTTCACTACAGATATTTCTTCTCTTGAACCTCTACTTATTTCACATTCATTGAAGTAGGACTGTAACTGTGTAATAGAATTCAACATACTGGTGTAATCTATCCTGCTTGATGCTCTGAAAGTCTCTATCCTGTTTGATGTACTGATAGTCTACATGTATCTCACTGCTTATTGAATTATCCTGTACATATTGTCACCTTTACTATTGTAAATACCTACTTTACTTTATTAATACTACTGTATTTTTTTAGTATTCTTACTTCCTGTCTTTTTAATAATCTTCTATTGAAATCCGTTCATTTACTATGTATTAATACTGATTTTTAATTTTTAATTGTTAAATTTCAATTTTTATTTGTTGCCAATGGAGCTTTTCTCCCCGGGCCTCTACTGAAAATGGAAATATATACAGTTAGACTAGCCCGGTTAACAAATGTAAAATAAAATAAAATAAATAAATAAAGAATGTGCTCTGTCTAACAAGTGTGCTGTATTATACAAGGAATATAATTTAATAAAGTCAGGAAGGTGTATCAAAGAAAAACTTGTATGTTTCTTGTTTTGTGTGCAAGGGGCCAATGATTTGAAAACAGCCCAATGTAATCTTTATCCACCACTGGTCAGATGTATTTTCTTTGGATGTGGTGTGGGTTTCAATGCTGTTTCAATGAATGTGAGTTTCAAGGACAGAGAAGTTTTAATGCCAAGTCTATTTTCATTGTAAGACAGTATTGCTTTGTTTACCAGATGTCTATTTGTGTTCATGCATTGTTGTGCTGTAAAATGTTAAAATAAAATCCAAATAATCACTGTAGAAGTAAAGCAGTATGCACACATTAGTGTTTATGGTAAATGGGATGAAATAGCCAGGTAATGGGACACTGGAATGGCTGCAGGGGGACTCTGGTGCCATATTTTGGTTGTCTGTTCTTCAAGTTTGCGTTTGAAAGTTGGTATCCCACAATTCCACTGGAGTGAGTGGGGTTAGTAATTATGCACGCAAATTAGATGTTAATCAGTGTACCGATTTGTACCTATTTTTCATGAGCCTTGTCCAGATTTTTGATGTTTCCAGGTTGAGAGATATGCACATACACCTTTCTCCCTACACTACAAACCAACACAACAAAACAAACACACTCGCAAACACTACAGATAAGCAGGGGGGCAAGCCCCCTTGCACCCCCCCACACCCCCTCTACTTATATATACTAACTCTGAGGTCGCACTAAAAACACAAACACACAAAAACCACCACTACACATCCTACACTCCCCCTGCACAAACACACATCACATACATACAAATATCACCACTCTCAACACTTACACATTCACAATCTTACCTACCTACCCTAACCCACACCTCAAAACTCCAAACACACTCACACACACTAAAATACCTACCTAAAACCCCAACTAAAACATCACTTACCTTAATCTCCAGCTACATCCACATACCAGACCACACATTATGAACACAAAGAATCCCATGTCATGGATATGCCTCCACAACCACAGATTCGAAATTTCTGCATTGTCATTCCGCACTTTTGTGCAAGTGCAATTTTGACATTTTGGTCTCGAGCTACTGCAGTTCGATATTTCAGTAGTTCAAGATTCTGAAATGTAACTGCATATATATATATATATATATATATATATA